>NC_140165.1:175716673-175899173 GCF_963971535.1 Notolepis coatsorum | reverse complement strand
AGGCATTAAATAATTATTATTTTCAATCATTTCACAATAATTGCATAATTGTGTTTGAATATCTGAGTAATTAAAGTAATTATTATAATTTTTTTCAAAATAGCTGGTTCAGATATGGTTAATCCAGCTGCCCTGTGATCAGATGAATCCATATTATTTATTTTTCCAACATCAAATGCGTAATTTCTTCTTGTCATATTTCTTTTAATTATGATTAAGTAATTAATTCCAAGGAGGCCTGTAGCGTTGACATGAAGGAATCACTATGAGAACACAGTCTGTCAAGTTAATACAATTTTCAATTAGTCAATCAATCATAAGTGTGCTCCTCAGCACAAATTTGGGGAATCGCGCTACCAGCCCTAATATGTCTTAAATGGGCAGAAATCTGCCTAAGAGGACATTTTTGGTCGTAAATCCGCTCGGGAATGAGACCCATTGATGGTAAGTAGGAAATAGGGCTAGGGTTCCGAAAATCACAATCACCCCTCGTTCTCGTCCACACTGCAGGTTTGAGTCTACTGTATATTATGTAAAGATGTAGCCTGGCCTTCATCGGGGGGACAAATCTTGTCACTGTACAGTTCAACCATGTACACGCGTGAGTTCACGCCCCAGGTCCCGAGGGCCCGAGCTTCCTTAAGCCTAGCAGAACGTTGTCCCCCCATTAAGGCCCTGCATGCTGACAGATGAGCCCTCAGTAGGTCACCTTCCCTGTGCAACTAAGAGCAGTTAATGTACCTTTGATCCTCCAGGAGACAAACACGACCAGAGAGACACATTATTCTCTCACCGCTCAACAACACACTTTACTCCACTTAAACGCTGCTTTGCTCAATCCCCCTTTTACCGTAAACCCACTGCATATTTTCATATCACACACACACACACACACACACACACACACACACACACACACACACACACACACACACACACACACACACACACACACACACACACACACACACACACACACACACACACACACACACACACACACACACACACACACACACACACACACACACACACACACACACACACACACACACACACACACAGTAACACACAGTAACACACACACATCTATTTTTCTTCCTTCACACCTCTTTCTTTGTCTTAATGCCAATCTCTCTCTCTCTCTCTCTCTCCTCTTTCCATCTCTCTATGGCCATCTGAATGCACCCCCTCACCCTCCCACACCCCTCTCCATCCCCCCCACCACTCCCTCCCTCACTCACTCTCAGTAATTCTGGCGTTCCTAGCTCGTTGGCCTGCGCCATACAGCAGACCTAATCCTACGCTGACCTCAATCCCGTGATGTAACGAGTCATGTGACGTACCAGGAGAGAGAGAGAGAGAGAGAGAGAGGAGAGAGAGAGAGAGAGAGAGAGAGAGAGAGAGAGAGAGAGAGAGAGAGAGAGAGAGAGAAATAGGGGAGACAGAGATAGAGTAGAGGAAACATGTTCTAATCCCCTGCACTGCCGAGCCAGGACCAATCACAGGCTGACGGGGGGGGGGGGGGGGGTTAAGGGGGGGGGGGGGGGGGGCGGTGCATCGGGGCAATGAGGTTGGGGGGGGGGCGTATGCTCCTCCATTAAGTTTCAAAATAGCTGATACACACTCGCACACACGCACACACACACACACACACACACACACACACACACACACAACACTGCCCATTTGGGATCAACGAGTCAACATGTTTGTTTCATTTCAGGGAGTATGTGGTTATTGTATGATGTGGACATGTTATAATAATTGTGGTTATTACATTATGTTGATCTCAAACCTACTGAAGTCAGCCCATGTCACCCCACTTCTTAAGACCTGCACTGGCTCCCCATTGCCGCACCAATCCGCTTCAAGGCCCTCAACCTTGCATATCTTGCGGCAAAGGGAACGGCTCCCGCCTACCTTCGGTCAATGGTCTCTAACTACTGTCATGGCAATATTATCATGTCATTATAGATCTGTGTTGAAATACATATTCTATCATACATATTAGACTAGTTTACTATAGGTCAACTAGCACAGCTCAGACACTAGGAGACAGTCTGACTGTCTCTTTAACCTCTTCCGCCCGTGCGGTCCGGGGGCGGGCCGCAAATGACATCACGTCATAAATCAATGTAGCAGCCTGAATATTCTACAAAGTATTCAGTAGTGCTAACTAACTGTTACTTTCTCTGTGTGTGTATAACGTGTGATTTACAGTGTTCCTTTGGATAGACTGACAGTGTTCCTTTGGATAGACTAACAGTGTTCCTTTGGATAGCTCGCCCAGTCTAACGACGAGGTGAGGTGCTACTCCTCTCCAGATGCAGTATGGATTACTAGCAATAACATTGAGCCTTTGTTTCCCTTTCTGGAGCGGTCTTTGCGTGGGACCGGTGGAGGTTGCCAGCAGGGGGCGGAGTGCAGTGGTGGCAGGTGGAGCAGTGGAGAGAAGCAAGCAACGAGGAAGAGGGAATCACCTGGAGGTGAGGGGAACAGGAAGCTCTCTTCGGCGTTGGACTTGGCTGTGAACGGTCGCAGCTACAACGGGAGGTGCTTTGGAATAGCCCCGTTGAAGAAGTGAAGCCAGAGAGCCCCGCCGGAGCGAGCGACGGGTGATGAGACATACTTGCTAGTGACGGGTTATCCTAGAAGTATCCGTGATAGTGTGTGAGTAAGAGAAACCGAACCCAAGGACTAACGTCTAAGCTAACGAGACTAACGTCTAACGTTATCGGGTTATAGTAGTTACTGTGTGCGGTATAGTAGCATGCCGCTAACGGCTCCGTCGGACTTGAGTAGACTACTGGGCGCGAGGCGCTGAAGAGACCGGTGGTGTAGCCAGCCATGTTGCGTTAACAGTATAACCGAATAGCAGGAGGGTGCGCCGAGACCCAAAGCTTAGCTGTGTTTAAGGTAGCCAAAGTATTAGCTCGCGCGACGGAAGCAAGCCAGCAACAGCAGCGGTGGACGTTTCCCAGACGGTACAGAGGACGCCTCTTCCCACCAGCAGAGGACGCCATACAGCAAGCTCTGCCCGCTAACCACTGCCTGCTGTTCGCCCAACCTGCTGGCTGTGCTCGCGGATTGCCAACACCATCTTGTCATCCGGACTAGTGGTGACAAGAGTGGGTCCGCCATCTTGGCTAAGTACTAACAGTAACACATGTGTATCAACAGCAACGTCCATTGAAGTGAACGCTAATCACCAGTGTCTAAGGGGTACCCCAAACAATTTAAGCCGGCTTAGGTTAGGTTTTCTTTGATAACGTGGGCCCACATTTATTGGTTATTTTTGTTATTAGTTTATTTTGACTGTTTGATTCTGAGACTCCCAATGTGTCTACGTTCTATGCCTGGGTTCCCCCAGTACAAGCGGGGTGGTTTAATGTATTGAGCACTCGGTGCCTATGGTGGGAAGAGCTTCTCCTACATTGATGACAAGAGCACCCAGTGCCATATGAGCAAGCATTAACGTTGTAATGTATAATCTGCCCAGGCTTCACTAAACGTAGATTTAATTGGGATCAGTGGGTCTCATTCCCGAACGAAGTTACGACAAAATATTTCGTCCTAGCCAGATTTCGGCCCATTTAAGACATATTAGGGCTGGGAGTGGGAGTCCCCAAACTTTCCTGAGATCTTATTTGATCGTGGCTGAGAGCAGATTTAAGAGTGCTGAGGAGCACACTTAAATATGCTCTCAGCCCACGATCAAATCTCATGATTGATTGACTAATTTAAAATGTTATTATAACTTGACAGACTGTGTTCTCATAGTCATTCCTTCACGTCAACACTACAGGCCTCCTTGGAATTAATTACTTAATCATAATTAAAATAAATATGACAATATTTGTACGATAAGAAATTACGCATTTGATGTCGGAAAAATAAATAATATGGATTCATCTGATCACAGGGCAGCTGCTTAACCATATCTGAACCAGCTATTTTGGACAAATGTATAATTACTTTAATTACTCAGATATCCAAACACAATTATGCAATTATTGTGAAATTATTGAAAATAATAATAATTTAATGCCTTCTGTGGAATTTTTATTTCTTATTTGTTACACATCTGTTTTAATGATTAATTATATACATTTGAAAGAATGCAGGTCAACATGCAATGTATCCCATTGATTGGTATACAATGGGACAGACCTTTGTTTGATTGATTGATTGATTGATTGATTGAAAACTTTATTAACAGATTGCAGAATGGGTACAGTACAGTACAGCTCAATTACATAAGGGGATGCAGACCAGAGAAAGAATTTTGTCTTGTTTACATCATGGTCCCCCATTTTCAATTCATCATAACATATATGACACACACGACACAGATAGACAGTACTGCTACATCCAGGGGTGTAGCTCCAGATTCTGTGCCCCATGAAAGAATGTATTTGTAGGCCCCCAGTGAATGCGAGCGCGCGTAAGTGCGCGAGCGAATTTTTTTTGGCAATTTTTTTATTGATGAAAACGCATAATATGGTTTTTACCTATACATTCGGATCAGCAGTTCAGCACCTGCACTGTTGGTGGGTGAGCCTAGTAAAGGATGTCGCATTGCGTTCATCTTCAATGAATGGACCAATGCAATAGTCTACCAAAGCCCCCCCTCTCTCTCTATATATCTCACACACACACACACACACACACACACACACACACACTAGTGATGTGACGATTCATCGATTTGCATCGGTGCGCCGGCATACACGTTCACGATGCAAGTGCACCGGTGGAATAAGTCCGCGTCGGCAAAATGTCAGGCTGAACTCGCGATGCATCTTGTTGTAGCGTCTTTGCATCGGTCAAAAACCGATGCATTGATATAATTTCCTCTCATCCACTTGTCAGCAGTGCACTGTGACTGCACACACACACAGCAGATACTATTGCTTTGCTACTACATAAGGCGAGAGCCGCGTCACAGTTATCAACAAACAGTGGAAGTCGAGGAGACATGAATAGAATTGCTCAACATGCTAACGCTAGTAGCCTCTGGCTAACGCCAGTTAGCCGTTCAGCTAACGCTAAACTAGTGTCTAACTAAAGTGACTCTGCAACACCAGTAACATTAGTGAGGAGGGGGGGGGGGGGTATATTGAAGACGCTTGACAACAGGGGTTCAAAGATAACTTCACATTTATTGGTTATTAATTTCTTAATTATATCGCTTCATGCAATCCATCCAGCCTGGCTCCGTGATGTTGACATAATGCTACGGTCGGAAAGTACTATAGACGCATCCTAGTGACCTAGTCTAGTGTGTGACATCATCAACTGTCGACGGGGCAGCTCAGACGGGGAGGGGCTCTCTCTCTCTCTCTCTCTCTCTCTCTCTCTCTCTCTCTCTCTCTCTCTCTCTCTCTCTCTCTCTCTCTCTCTCTCTCAGATTCAGATTCAGATTACTTTATTCACCATATTGTACAGGTACAAATGGAACGTGATTTGACATTTCAGTGCATGATTATTCACAAATAGGAACAACAAAATAATAATAATGATAAATAAATCTTGTGTGTTTTTAGCTAAAGTGGATAGAAAAGACAGTTTATGCAAAAGTCTTCTTAGGCACCCAAGAGTTTTTATATAAATTGTCTTACAGTAGATTATTTTATTTTTAATAATAATATAAGATGCATATAAGGAATACAACCAAATCCTCTGTCATACCATAAAATTGTATTATTTATTATTATTATTATTATTTTGCATCGTGTTGAATCGCATCGTATCGCCCCGAATCGCATTATGTTGAATCAAATCGTATCGAATCGTATCGTATCTCAAAAGGGGGTGAATCATATCGCATCGCATCGCCCGGTGCTTCAAATGTATCGTTAATGTATCGTATCGTTGGCACCGTATCGAGATGCACATCGCATCGGCCTCAGTGAGGAGATGCACATCCCTAACACACACACACACACACACACACACACACACACACACACACACACACACACACACACACACACACACACACACACACACACACACACACACACACACACACACACACACACACACACACACACACACACACACACACACACACACACACACACACACACACTTCAGAAACAAACATAGTATCAATGAGAGCATCAATAATACACCTGAATGATGTATAGTAAAAAAAAAAAAAAAATGTGGGGCCCCCCCCAGTGCTGGGCCCTTGGAATCATCCTAAGCTACCCCCCCCCCAGCTACGCCCCCGGCTACATCTATACATTTATGACATACCAGATTTGCAAATACAGTACTGTTTGTGATACAAAAAGAGTCCAGAAAAGAGAGTACATTTGACGTAGAAACTGTTGGAGGAGGTTGGGTAGGGATGGGTGGGGGATAGACTTACACTGTACAAGCAAAACTGTACATTGTAATATTGACAAAACCATACTTGGTCATTTACTGTACATTGGAGGGGGTTGATATAGCTATAAACCTGCATTCCTTCGAATATATCATTAATCAATTAAACTTATATTGAAATACACTATATAGCCTATACACCAACACTGAAATGACAGTGGATAAATAAATAAGAACTAAAGCTAATCGGTGGAAATAGACTGCATTCATATTCCATAACAAGTCTTGTGTGCGCCTACGAATGAACAGTAGCCTATAGGCTTAATTATGGAATAATAAGCCATACTGCGTTCATTCATTACGCCCGCCGTAGGTTATATATATTATATGTCATTCATTCATTCATTAATTTATATACAGTACTGCGTGCGCGTGCGTGTGTGTGTGTGTGCGCGCGCGCTGCGGCAGGTGTGTACCGCAAGCTGTATATGATGCCAATACATTAATCTAATCTAGTTTTGATGGGCGCAAGCGTGATTACGAAACCTAGCCGCATTTCTCGGAGACGCTCTCTGATTGGCACTGACTGACGCTAGGTTTCGTAATCACGCGGCTCGCAAGACTTGCAAAGCACTTCCGCCATTCCATTTCACACAGCTGCGTCACCAGTTGCGTTATAAGGAGCTATGGAGGCGTTGTTTTGTATGCAAATGAGCTGAACGGGAACGCGCTTTTGAGTTTAAGACAGAATGCCATTCTCCAAGCAGATATCAGATAATATAATTTGTGCGACCTTTTCAGCCACTTAAGACATATTACCAGCACGTTCAGGACTCAGAGTGTACTTGTCATAGATTATGTCTCAGTGGTTCCAAGATAAGTCTTCCAGAATATATCTTTGAAACATTTTCGGGAATGAGACCCATTGTGTGTGTCTCTTTCTTTGAGTTCCATCTGCTATTTTATTCTCTGGGTAAATATTGTGACGGCATAATTATTTAACCCTTACACCCCATTAAACAGAATAGCATTTGAAGGGTCTATACAAGTGGTCAAGGAAGGGTACTGCTTAAAGGGAAGCCCAATAATACTATTGAACTGACAGTCACTGGGTGTGGGAGGGCTGTCGGAGGTACTGAGGGAGTGAGGGTGTGTGGGGAGCTACTGCTGCCCGCTTTGGAAGGCGAGGGAGACCAGAGTACCAGTCCCCAGGTTAGTAAATCCTGGGCCCCATCCACTCCAGCTGCAAGCCCTCCAGTACGACGTTCCGGGCCAAAGACGGGGGTACTTATAGGTCCAATACTATAGTATCGTACTACCCAGTGTCTGTGTACTACTACTCCCACAAGCAGGGATAATCCACCCTTCTACATTTAGCGTCACGAACAGGATCAACATCCTACTCCACTTCCTTGACACAGACCAGTAGAGAGACCATGACGTCCGAAGAAGGGACCCGAGCCGCGCAGGAGATGGCGGCGAAGATGGAGGAGCTGCAGGAGAGGTGCCGGACGCAGGAGGGCACGGAGGCCATGGAGGAGCTGACCGCCCAGGTGAAGGCCCTGGCAGACAAAGCCCATCGGCAGGCAGGTCTCCTAGACCGACAGGCGCTGGCCCTGGAACAGACACGAGCCGCCCTCAACAAGGAGGGCCGCGAATCCGGCTTGCCCCCCTCACAGACTGTGTATGTCCAGCGGGACCGGAAATGCAGTGAGTTTGGAGGAGGAAGGGAGAGAGGAGAGTCGCCGGTGGAGGATTGGATCCGGGAGATGAAGGCCCATCTCCGGACCAGCAGAGTGCCTGGTGAGGAACAGGCGGAGTGCATACAGCAGCACTTAAAGGGCGAGGCAAGGCGGACGGTGCGCTTCGTCCTGGAGGGAACCGCCTCAGGGCCCGACGCCCGGTTTCGCGTACTGCAGGAGACGTACGGAGACAGAACCCCAGTCAGTGTCCGTCTGGCGGAGTTCCTCCGCTGCCGGCAATCCGACGGAGAAAGCGTACGGGAGTTCGCATATGACCTGCAGGAGCGGATGCGGCGCATTCAGGACAGAGACCCCGGACGCGTGAATATTAAAGGCAACCAACTTGTGTTCAGCCTTTCGTTCAGCGTTTCTCTGATTGGCCACACGGCCACGTGACCACGCTGCCGCGCGACGTGACCGCGCTGCCGTGCGGCAGAGAGTTGCGCCGCCCGCGTCAGCGGCCGTCTTCCGTTGTAGAATTGTTTACATCAGGGTGAACGCTATTGTATTCGCAAATATGAGAGACAGCAATACGCAGCTCCAGTTAACCTAATTTATAAAAAATATACCGTTAACTGGAATATGTTGTTTCTTTACACATATGTTGGGATTATGTAATTGGTTTGTCATGACAAAACAATAAAAATCGCTACTTTACATCAGGGTGAACGCTGTTAGTAACGCTGCCACCACCCACTTCAATGACAGAGCTCCCCATTTACAGAATAGCATTTGAAGGGTCTATACAGGTGGTCAAGGAAGGGTACTGCTTAAAGGGAAGCCCAATAATACTATTGAACTGACAGTCACTGGGTGTGGGAGGGCTGTCGGAGGTACTGAGGGAGTGAGGGTGTGTGGGGAGCTACTGCTGACCGCCTTGGAAGGCGAGGGAGACCAGAGTACCAGTCCCCAGGTTAGTAAATCCTGGGCCCCATTCACTCCAGCTGCAAGCCCTCCAGTACGACATTCCGGGCCAAAGACGGGGGTACTTATAGGTCCAATACTATAGTACTATCCTACTACCCAGTGTCTGTGTACTACTACTCCCACAAGCAGGGATAATCAACCCTTCTACATCAACCTCTCCAGACTGTCTGACAAAAGTATCGTTTTTTTTGTCAAATTTATTCAAGTATAAACATCATAACCATGTCACAACATCCGTTAAAATGTATATTATCATCAATACGTTAGTTTACTAATAGGTTAAAGTGTTATTAGTGCGATTTTAGAATTAGTTTTTGTGCTGTTTTGAAGAGGACATCGAGAGCTTTGAATGAGCGTTGTAATTTTTCAGAACGACACTTCCCAAGCCTCTAAGGGGCTTCAAGCTAATTACTTCTTTTTATTTTCTTTCATTTTCTTTTTTTTTAAATCTTTTCCCCCCTTCTTTTTCAGTTTTTTTTTCTTTTCTCCCCATCCCAATGTTAGTCGTTATGCCAATTCCCAATCCCCTTCCTGGTCATTGCGCACTCTACCCCCTACCGTCGGTCTGGGAGGGCGGAGACTATCACATGCTTCCTCCGACACATGTGTAGCCAGCCCACCGCTTCTTTTCACCTGGCAGCGCGGACGCGGACTCTCACTGGGAGAGTGTAACGTGTGGAAGGTCACACTACCTCTCCCAGATCCTTCCCTTGCTGTGCAGGCGCCCCGACCGAACTGTAGGAGTCGCTGTTTACAACGACCAGGACCCACCCACGCCGGCTTCCCACCCGCTAACACTGCCAATTGTGTTAGTATGGACGGTTGGCCAAGCTGGAGGCACCACAGCCGGATTCGATCCCACTGGCTCTGTAGTGGTAGACAGACGCTTAGTCTGCTGCGCTACCCGGCCGCCCTAAGCTAATTACTTCTGTATGAATTTTTTTTTAATCTCTTATTACTCTGGATAATAAACCACAAAACGAAAGGTTATCCTATAACCTAGTTATATGAATACTGGCAGAGTGTCTCGCTCTTTGCCATTATGAGATAACTCTTATCTCCTAGCACCTACTGTGCTCATGAACAAACAATTTGCACTCATGCACGTGACCAGGCCACGCCCCCGCATCCTGCTATAAGACACCGGACATGGGGGTGGCTACGTGGTGCAGTGGGCAAGGCGCTCACCACAAATACTGGAGACGCTGGGTTCGCCTGTTCGAGCCCAGCGCTCCACATTGCTTTCAGTTTAGCTGGTCGTCCGTACTAAGTATTAGGGGGTGGGAAACTGATGGGTGGGGATCGAGCGTTGTGGACAGCGACTCCTACAGGTCGGTTGGTGCGCCTGCGCAGTAGAATCAGGAAGCGATTGGGGCGGCGCCCCTCCAAAGCGCAGACCCCTGACGCTGAAAGATCGCGCTGCACAGGTGAAAAGATGCGACTGCTGTTACCTCGAGTATCTGAGGGGACTCGTGCTATGTATGACTTAGTCCACATTGCAGCCGGCTTGTGGGAGGCAAGAAACAGCGTTTGAGACAGGGGAGAGTTGAATTGGATGATATGAAATTGGGATGGGAGAAAAATAGAAAATGGGAGAAAAAGTGGACCAAAAAAAAAAAGACGCCAACATTGAAAACCTAACCAAGGGACCTCAGGGCGCCAAGAGCGAGACGCTCTGCCAGTATTCATATAACTAGGTTATAGGATAACCTTTCGTTATATATCATACTGGTCATCGCGTCTCGCTCTTTGCCATTATGAGATATGGGACAGACCGGACGCGTGACCCGACAAGTGTACCCCCTAAGGGCCCGTAAGCCCCACTACCAGGGAGGAGGGGAGTCCCGTCCACCCGCCCGTCCTAACGAAGGGGGGGAGGCAGTCAACTCCACCAAAGTGTGAAAAAGGGGGAACCAGAGACCCCTGAAAAACGCACAGCACAGGCGAGACCACGTGTGACACATCACCCCGTGGCACACACCTACACACCAAAGGCGGGACGCAGGAGAGGTCCCAGACCTCAGAACCGCCTGGGAGACAGAACCCCCAGTCATGTCCACGAGGGAAAACTTAACGAAGCGACCCGGGGAGGACCAGGAGGCCGCAGCACAGATGTCCTCCACCGAGGCCCCTCCTAACAGGGCAGCAGCCCGAGGGGGGACCTGTCCAGCCAACGTGCAGCAAAAGGCAACGCTCCCAACCAATGTGACAGGCGCTGCTTGGACAGCGCCTCACCCGCGCCAGGGCCACCGTAACAAACAAACAGTTGAACGAAAGCCCTGAGAGCCTGAGTCCTGAGGTAAACCCCCAGTGCACGGACAGGACACGACAGGTGAAAGCCCGCCTCCAACTCACTAGCGTGAGGAGGCGGACGAACGCCTGAACCACAATATCCCTGGAGCGAAAGAGCTCCGGATATTCTTTGGCACGAAGACTGGATTAGGCCTCAGAGTCGCACCGCTATCGGCCGAATAGACAGGCACTCAGGCCGCACCGAGAGAGCACACAGCTCACCCACGCGTTTAGCGGAGGTGATGGCCAAAAAGAACGCGGTCTTCAAGACAGCAGATCCAATGGCGCCTGCTCAAGAGGCTCAAACGGGGCTCCGACAACCGGCCCAGGACCAGTTGGAAATCCCACTCGGAGACAGAGAAACGTTCCACAGGCTTGAGACGCAGAGCGCCAAGCAGGAACGTCCCACGAGAGGGTGGCTGAACAACATTCCGCCCCCACACTCGACCATACGCCACTCCCCAGCGTAAGCCGCGGTAGAGGACGGAGCGCGAGCGTACCGGATAGCGTTAACCACAGAATAGTCAAGAGTCAAGACGCATCCCCACCAGATTCACAGTCAGCAGCCAAGCCTAGAGGCAGCCCCAGAACAGGAAGGCAGAACAGAGTTCCGCGTGCCTGAGAGAGGCCACGGCGGGGCCACCAAGAGCTGAATCAGGGCCGGGGACCACACAGCTAAGCCCGGCACGACCAGGACCAAGTCCCGCGCTCCCGACATACCCGCCCCAACAGCTGAGCTATCAGGTGTAAGGGGGGGAAAGCGTACAGAATCCCGGACGGCCACGGAATCGGTCCCAGACCTGCCCGACTATGTCTGGACGTAGTCCCCACTCGTCAGGGTGAGGACCGCCCCGCGACATCACACCTGCACCCACATTCACCCTGCCGGGGATGTGGAGAGCCCTCAGTCAGAGCAGATGGAGAACACCCATAGCCAGAGCCCGACCGCCGCCCGGTGCAGACAGGGGGAGCGCACTCCTCCCTGTCTGACAATATACGACGCTGACGTTGTGTTGTCCGTCCTGACCAAAACACGCTTGCCCACCACAAGGTGGTCGAGCCGTTTGAGGACCAGAAGGACTGCCTTCAAACCCAACACATTGAATGTAGCGCAGACCGGGCAGCATTGCAGCTGCCCCCTACTGCGTTGGTCCGACGCGCCCCCCCCCATCCCATGAGGGAGGCGTCGGTGAAGACCGTGACGTGTGACACCGGGTCCATTTTCATACTGGAAAAACCCACCTCTGCACCCTCCTCATGAAGAGGAGGCCAAGAGGGACCCCAGCAGCAGGCGCATCACGGACAGCGCCGTAACCGTCCTAGGACAGAACCTCCCGAGTGCGCCGAGAACCCAACCACTCGCCGCCGCTTCGAGAAGGATGCCCATATAGACCTTGAGCTTAGAAAAAGCCCAAGTACTCCACCCATTGACTGGGAAGAGGAGAACTCTACTTCTAGTCTACAGCAAAACCCAGGCTGGTGAGACACCACCTGCCTGGTATGAGACCTGCCGATCTACCCTGACCGGCCAAGGACCAGAACGTCGTCCAGGGCAGAATTCGTAACCCCCGACGACGCAGAGGCCCCAGCGCGGTTTTCACGCACTTGGTGAAGATGCGGGGCAGCCTCTGGTACCCGTACACTAAGCCCTGCAAAGGAAGTGTAGGTAAGCCCTAGGATGGAAGATCGGGATGCGAATACGCATCCTACAGGTCTATGGAGGTGAACCAGGCCTCCACCTGACAGCGTCTAACAGGTGGGAGACGGTCAACATTCTGAACCTTCCATGGGACAGGTCCAGTATGGGTCTGACACCCCCCCCCCCCCTGATTTCTCGGGCACCAGAGAATACCGGGAGGAAACGCCACGCATCGCGTCCTTTTGTGGGACCACGACGATGGCTTGCTTCGCCCACAGAGATTGGATCTCGTCGGCCAGAGCTGTCACTGCTGTTGACCCTGACAATAGGGACTGTACCAAACCTGAAAACGGATGGGGTTGTGCAAACACAAGTCCCCGCCTCAGCGTTCTCTCCATCCACCTCGACATATGGCACTGCTGTAGCCATATGTGATGATAATCCCAAGGGCACCCGCCGCCACTTGGCGCTGGTCCGCCAGGAACCGTAGATAGGCGGCCCGGTCCCACCCGCTGTGCGTTGCCAACCCTGGACTCGCCAACCGTGCGAGCAGGGCGTCTCGTGGAGCTGGGATATTGCACCCTGACACTACCAACGAAGCAATCGCTGCGCCCCCTGGGCCTCGAGTTCCCCCCGCTGACAACCTTCGTCATTGACAGACACAACACCAGGCTCACCAAACACAGACGCAGAACGTGTGGCATGGGAGCCGCTTGACAGCACAGCATTCTCACGGACAGACCCAGGCCTAGCCAGCAAATGGGTGTCAGCCCCTGTCCCCATGAGAAGCGAAACGTGGGGCCGCTCATGCTTCACTGAAAGCACGCGGCCCGCAGCCAAAGGGATCAAATCAAAGCCCGTATCCCGCTGGTGTTGGGGGGGGGGAGTGACCGGAGAGCGAGCTAGACACAGCTAGACGGCAGCGGTTTTTTAGGGCGTGCTCATTTAATGTAGCCGATCCCTCGGCTGCCATGCCTGTCGGCCTTGCGATCACCTGTTGTCTTTGTGTCCAGGGTACCTCAGGCGGGGGAAACATGGCCGCTGGTTGGGGGACCCGCCCTCTGGCTGCGCGGTGTGAGGCGGTGTGGGGCCTAGGTCAAATACCGGCCGTGCTCCTGCGGAAAGACAAAAGTCCCTCTGCGGAGAGGGGAGCCCTGAGAAAGGAAAACCCTTCTCTCCTCCTCAAGGGGAGACTGATCCAACCAAAGATGTCTGTAAACAAGCATTGACAGCATCCTAGCCCTCCCTGCGGTTATAGCTTGCGGCTAGGTCAAAAGCTAATAACCTCAAAACCTTGCGCGATGTTTCGACGTCAGCTGGCCCTAAGGCCCCACCACCCGACACCATTTTTGACCGAAAAAACAGCAATTCTAACTGTAACTGAGGGGTACAATTCCCTGACTGTATTAATAAGTATGGTATCATTAAACCACTACTGTCTTATGTACATTACTACTGGCCATACAGTACACAGGTATATGAGATGAACACATCCACAATAACACGGTTTCACACAAGTACTCGTTTAGAAGAATATTTATTAGCAGCAATAATATTATATTACATTACTTTACTTAGAGTCGCGCTTGTAAGGCGAAGCATGTGCATGAATAGATCAAGAGCGTAAGTCCATTAGAATATTACGCAGGAGATAATGAATACCACCTGTATCATAGGAATTAGGAATGTCAGGAATTATATCTATGGTACACTAGTAGGGCAGCGGGAGATACTAGTAGGGTCCCTCCGGTTGTAGGCCAGCAGGGGAGAGGAATGTTCGAATGCAAACTCTGGATCAACGGGGAATCAATAAGCTCCAGCTACGGGAGGCGGTACATTACTCCCTTGATCGGCAGACGAAAGCAGCAGCTATAATCCAAGTATGCGTGCAGCATAGGTGAAAGCCAGCCAGCCTCTCCTAGAGACGGGCTCGAGTGATGTTCCTCACGGGTAAATCCCACACAGTAGTGGGTGTAGACGATTCTCCTCCGCTCCAACAGCCACAGGACCAAAGCAATAATCCAGCCAGAAAAGGGCTCTGTAGTCGCCGGTGTAGGTTATCCAGTGTACATATCCACACGGTGAGATGCTTGAGATGGCGCTGCTCCGACCGGCTGCCTTTCTGTTCGCTCCGTCGAGACTGTGTTTACTTTTGTTAATATTTATAGTTTTTAGAGTTTTGTTCGTACCAACTGTTGGTGCATTTAATGTATATGACCGTCAGTCACTCATAGACATTGGATTACGGGAAACTTACCAACTGGATTACTCACTGGATCAGCTTTCCGAACCGCATCAATGGCCTGAAGAAATTCTCCGGAGATTAGGACCAGATCCTTTGTTCCCAGAGCCCAGGAAAAGACGACGAGGAAAGAGGGCTGGGATCCGTAACAGGCTGAGATCCAGACGCCACCGTACACCACTGCCCAGTATATTGCTAGCCAATGTACAATCAATTGACAATAAACTGGATGACATCCGAGCAAGGATTCAATATCAAAGAGACGTTAGGGACTGCAATGTCCTCTGCTTCACCGAAACATGGCTCACACCGGAGGTCCCAGACCACGCAATCCAACCAGCGGATCACTTCTTTATCCATCGCAAGGATCGGTCATCAGAGTCCGGTAAACAACGTGGAGGAGGTATTGCCTTCATGTTTAACAAAAATTGGAGCGATCCAACTAACGTGAAGGAATTATCCAACCACTGCTCCCCAGAACTGGAATATATAACCATCAAGTGTCGTCCTTTCTTCCTCCCGAGGGAGTTAACGGCGATCGTCCCGATCGGAGTGTATATTCCACCGCAAGCCAGCAACAAGGTTGCGCTCTCCAGACTACACGACGAGGTAAATAAAATACAAGTGGCGAACGTTAACGCCGCCATTTTAGTACTGGGAGATTTCAATAGCGCCAATCTGAGAAAGGTATTGCCTGACTTCTATCAGCATGTGACTTGCAACACCAGAGGCGGTAACATCCTAGATCACTGTTACACGCAATTTAAAGGTGGCTACAAGGCTCATTCTGATAGTGGCTTTGGTAAATCAGATCACGCGTCCATTTTTCTTTCACCAAAGTACAAACAGAGAATTAAAAGTACTCCCGTAGTCTCGCGAGAGGTGCAGAAATGGGATTTGACGTCAGAGGAGACGATCCGGTCAGTGTTTCACTACACAGACTGGAATGTGTTCCGCGACACAGATAACATTAATGTCTACACGGAGACAGTGCTGGACTATGTTTGTACTAGGGTGAAAGAAACAATCCCCACTACCAAAATGAAAGTTTACCCAAATCAAAAACCCTGGGTAGACAAATCCGTCCGTGAAGCTCTGAGAGAGCGCACCAAAGCATACAACGACGGCCTAGTGGCAGGCAACATGAATGACCACAAGGTGGCGCGATACAACGTAAGGAGGACAGTGTCAGAGGCCAAACGGCGCTACAGGGATAAAATTGAACTCCAGTTTGAACAAGCTGACTCTAGAGCTATGTGGCAGGGGCTCAAAACGATGACAGACTACAAAGGCGCCTCCCTCAAACTGAACAGTGACATCTCCTTAGCAAATGACCTCAATACCTTCTATGCGAGGTTTGATGCTGGTAATAACAACACCAGCTCACAAGCCTCGGCAATGGGGGGGGGGGGGGGTCGGCTGCTGATGGAGGCGCAGTGTTCAGGGTAACAGAGCATGAGGTGAGGCGGACCTTTAAAAAAGTGAATATCAGGAAGGCAGCAGGTCCGGACGGCATCCCCGGCCGCGTCCTAAAAGTCTGTGCCGACCAACTGGCCCCAGTATTCACTGACATATTTAACCTGTCCTTAGAACAGGCTGTCATCCCCACCTGCCTGAAGAAGTCCACTATTATCCCTGTACCCAAAAAATCCAAGCCTGCTTGCCTCAACGACTACCGCCCTGTAGCTCTCACCTCCATAGCCATGAAGTGCTTTGAGAAGCTAGTAAAGGGCTACATCTGCTCCTCCCTCCCCATCAACATGGACCCCCTGCAATTTGCATACCGCCCCAACAGGTCCACGGAGGACGCCATATCCCATGTGCTGCACACAGCAGCATCACACCTGGACAAGAGGCAGGGGAACTATGTGAGAATGCTATTCATCGACTACAGCTCGGCATTCAATACCATAGTCCCCTCCATACTCATAGCCAAGCTCAGGGACCTGGGCTTGGGCTATGACCTCTGCCAGTGGGTCTTGGACTTCCTGACTGGCAGACCCCAGGTGGTGAGAGCAGGCAACTGCACCTCCTCATCCATCACCCTCAACATAGGGGCCCCCCAGGGCTGTGTTCTGAGTCCCCTCCTCTACTCCCTGTACACACACGACTGTGTGGCTCAGCGGAGTAGCAATACAATCGTCAAATTTGCTGACGACACAGTGGTGGTGGGCCTGATCTCTGCCAACGACGAGAGGGCCTACCTGGAAGAGGTCAAGGTCCTGGCGGGATGGTGCCAGGAAAACAGCCTCTCCCTGAACGTCAGCAAAACAAAGGAGATGATTGTGGACTTCAGGAGGTCGGGGGTCAAGGACTACAGCCCCCTCAGCATCGACGGGGCACCGGTTGAGAGAGTCAACAGCTTTAAGTACCTCGGAGCCTACATATCCGAGGACTTGACATGGACCACACACATTGACAGTGTTGTGAAGAAGGCACGACAACGCCTCTACTTCCTCAGGCGCCTAAGGAAGTTCCAAGTCAGCCAGAAGATCCTTAAGAACTTCTACTCATGTACAATAGAGAGCATCTTGACCGGCAACATCACCTCCTGGTTTGGGAATAGCACTGCACAAGACCGAAGCAGACTACAAAGAGTGACACGTTCAGCCGAACGCACAATTGGAGGGGGGCTCCCCACCCTCCAGAACATTTACTACAAGCGTTGCAAGGGCAAGGCTAAGAGAATCATTAAAGACTCCAGTCACCCGAACAACTGCCTCTTTGAACTGCTGCGGTCAGGCAAGCGATACCGGAGTCTCAAGGCGAGCACAGAAAGACTCAGAAGAAGCTTCTATCCCCAGGCCATCAGGCTGCTAAACGAACAATGAATGAACACTACACAACAACAACCACCAAACGCACATAGCACACACATCCACACGCACACACTCACTTTAAACAAACACACTGTAGCACCCACTCCACACACTTTATAGCACACACCCACTTTAAACAAACACACTGTAGCACCCACTCCCCACACTTTATATTTATGGATGAAGGATTGCACTACAACTCGTACACCTTACTGTAAATTGTACCTAAAATTGTACCTCATCCCATTTCTGCTTTGCACTAGATAGTACTGTACATTAGTACACTGCATAGTATTGTGTATTGTATATTATATGGTAACTCAGAACATTGTACATATGTCTATACCGAACACTGTGACCTCATTTTTCTTCTTCTAAATTCATGCTATATTATGTTATTATGTTATTTGATACTATCTTGTCTAGCACAGTCTCTGGAGCGTAACAGTAAGAAGCATTTTGTATGAAAGTATTCTGTACTTCTGTATGACAACTATTAAAGAACTTGAACTTGAACTTGGTTCTCGTCTAGGGCTCCTCGGATGACGGCACCAGGTTAAGCCGCCCAGCCTGGATAAGCACACTAGCTCGGTACGAGGAAGCGTTGGTAATGCTGGTCACTGTAGAACGGTAGCCGCACGATACACTATACATAATAGACTATTACTTAAATAATAGAATAGGTCGAACTCGACGATACAGCGTTAAACTCTGACACTTCAGCTATCAATTTGCACGCGGTCTCAAGGCTCTATTTTGGGGCAAAACGGGCCCACTTCACAGCACGTTGTATCGTGGTGTGAGGCTTCAACTTATTGGGTAACATACTTCTGTATTCACCTGCGCCGTATTTATACGTTAGGTGAACAAACTAGTACCAGCCTTATTTCTGTCTCGTATTCTTGCGCAGAGCCGGGCATGTCCAGGCATGTCTTAGCGGTGACTTTGAACTAGACATTGGGGGTATGGCCGTGGCGCCTAGTGGAACGCTGTCCAATAGGAGAACGAAATATTATGGTCTGTACTAGGTAAAAGGGATATTCCGTGTATATGTACAAAGAATATACAAGGGATATCAGACGATATACAAATACTATACAATATATCTCAGGTAATAAATATATATATTCGGTTTAATCTGATCCTTTGTAACACTAACAATGTTGCTAGTCACTGCTAATTCTATACTGCGGCGGTATAGGCTCTAACAGCCCACCAGCCACCTGCCGGGCCGACTCGCCTCATGGCGTCGACCGGGCAGGACACCGTTCCACCATGTCAGAGGCAAAGGACTGATGCCACCTGCTTCACAAGCACGGAGCACCAGTGGTGGCTGCAGACAAAAGACTACTACTAGTGAAGCACTGCCTCACTAGTAGGAATGCAGCAACCTCCACTGTGGTGTGCACCCATGAAGGGGTAAATGAATAAATGAACGAAAACTCCACTAACACACTACAGAATGGGCTAGCCCATACACACAAATGTTAAGGGGATGCAGACCAGAGAAAAACACCAGTCCCGCACACAATTCATAGATTCACGAAAAGCACCTAGGCCTCAGCCCATTCACCCATGAAAATGGTAAACAAGCCCCCGCTAAACCCCCAAAGATGCAAAGAAAAATCATAATTCATATTCTCCTTTGTTTCATCACAATTTAAGCAAGCCTAGTAATAGACACAATATTTCTGACACTGGGAATATATTCACTGAGGTGACATAGATGTCCCTAGATACCAAGAACATGCAAATGGACCTTGTAGAGGTGGAGCAATATTCCATTTACTTACTGTAGGTATGTAATTTAGGCGGATTTTCAGAAAATAGGGCTCCAAGAGGTTAACACTTTGGTCGCCAGACAGAAATTCGGAAATGACAGCCCCTGGCCAGGATTTCTGGGCGATTTTGGCGATATCTCATGATCTTAGCGGAGCTATTTCTATATTTTATATTATAACTATGGGGAAATGGTTTGGCTCATTTGACGACGACGAGTTGATGTACACTATAAAAAAAACGTTTGTTTCTGCATGTCTTCGTTCGTTCACAATTACAAGTTAAAAAAGGTAAATAGAGGGGGAAATCCAGGCGGATTTTCTAGAAAAAAAGTTACAAGCCTTTTTATGCGAGCTGCGCAATTCCTTGTTGATGCTGCCAGACGAGACAATACTGCCTTTATAAAAAACCAACATTGCTTTGGTGCATTTCTCTGATCAGAATTAAAGTTCTCATAACTGTTAGTGCATTTCTCAAAACAATTAGTACAAACTGCAAAACCTAGTTGATAACGTGCAGAAGCGTGTCACTTGCTCAAAATGGATAGTTCATTCCTCAAAAGCAAGTATCCATGTCAATGAAAGTGTCACTGTCATCAAAATGAAAAGTCCTGACACCATTGTTTATAAACAAGATAGTCAAATGGCTTTGTCATGTTTTCATTATGACACTCTGTAAGTGTTTTCCAATGCAAAAAAGTCAGATATTGGTGACACTACTTGAAAATGCTCAAGACAGCACTATACACTATTTGCACAGCCATTTGAAATCTACAGTTACACATTACTGTACACACTGTACACATTGTAATATTCCCTCCTTGTTGGTCTGGGACATCAATGGTTGCTCTCTGTCCAATGTGATTTCTTCCACGTGGTCTACCTTTTGCCAGATTGAAACCCGCCTCATCAACGTATAATGTGTGCAGTGGTTCCCTGGTACACGCTTTATCCCAGAAGAGAGAGAGATAAAAACTATAAACTTTTCCTGTTTAACATAATGCATTTTGGACAACATATTGTACAGTATGAACTGTCATGTAAGTGTACTGCATGGCACTACACAAAGTAACCAGTTTACAGCACTGAACATTAGAGTATGCATAGAACACATACATGTTTTACTTGTGCATACTGGTGGCGGATCTCCTTCACTCTGTTCCAGTCAAATGGCTACTCATTTGTCAATTGTACTACAATTGTTTCATGCACATTTAATTTCCACTGAGCACTCTGTCAATTGTAGTGATTGAAACGGATTCAATATTCCCAAAGATATTGTCATCCTCTATAACAGAGCTTTGTATCTCTGTCAACCTTATGGCATTGTTTGCAATCACCATTGCACAAATGGCTTCCTCTTGTTGCGGAGTAAAAAGGGGCCCTCTTCCACCTCTGCGAGGTTGCCTTGCAATCCTATGTGGTGCAGAGTAAAATTACAGTAATGTACAGCATTGATTGATTGATTGAAAACTTTATTAACAGATTGCAGAATGGGTACAGTACAGTACAGCGCAATACATACAATTGTTAAGGGGATGCAGACCAGAGAAAGACTTTCGTCTTGTTTACATCAGGGTCCCCCATTTTCAATTCATCAGCAAACATGAGATATACTGCTTTACAGTAACCCATATTACTGTAGTGTACAATAACAGTGCTTCCCACTTGTAAAATAATGCAGTACAGTACCATACTGTAAATATGGCAAATATTTACTGTAACACTACTATACACTACAATACAGTAAATCTGTGCTGCAGTAAAGCTGTCTAAATGTAAAATGTAAAAAGTGACAAGTTCTTGTCCCACTGCAAGCTTCATGTATGACACAATGGCAGTAGTGCAGTGCAGATTGTTTAGTGCTGAATTACTGTCCAGTATACACACCTGCTCTCCCGACGAAATGTTTGAATACAGTAATTTAATTTACAGTGGTTCTCTCAACATTTGGCTGCACCCTTTGACCAGCCTCAGCCATTGTGAGGCCGTGATTGATAGATTTTGACAACTAGTTCAACATTTTTGTATGTAATGACTCAATCAATGAAATGAGGACTATTAGTTTTATAGGGAATGACTATTCAGCAGTCATAAGTATAGTTAATTTTGACTGACATGACATAAGCAAATGATAATGTTATAAAACAGCAGATAATTGTATGAAAGCAATTGATGCATGTCCAAAAGCATTTGCAATTTGTTCGGAGGAATGAGAAACTGCTACTATGATGTGCACAAATGCCAAAATGTTGTGGAGGTTGAACTAACAGTTATGAGAACTTTAATTCTGATCAGAGAAATGCACCAAAGCAATTGAGAAAAACTGTAATTACCGAACGTGTTATAAAGCAATTTAGACTGGGATGGATGGATGGATGGATTGATTGATTGATTGATTGACTGACTGACTGACTGACTGACTGACTGACTGACTGACTGGCTGACTGACTGACTGACTGACTGACTGACTGACTTGAAATGCAGTAATACTATTATATCGATCAGGTGGGAATATATTGTATTGATCAGGTTAGTAGATATTGTACCGATCAGGTATTACAGATCATGTGCATGCAATAAACTAAAAAAAAACATTTCGACTGTTTCTCATTCATGTACTGTGCATAATCTGCTCCTGTGTTGTACACACTGTGTTGCTCTGTACCTACCTGTTTTCCAATTTATTCGTCCATACATGATAAACACATTCATAAAGTAATAATATCTTGTATTGATAATATATCAATTAGTTTCACCTGGAAATACTTCTACATTATCAACCACCATGCCTGGCGCTAACGAACAAGTAAGTTATAACTACTGGTGTAGGTCCAGAAAACATTATTATAAAATACAGAATACTTTACAATGCAGAAAACTTAAAACTTTGATGAAACGCATTTTTATTTCAGAATATGTTCAATAAACTGGGTGACGGTCATCAGTACCAACCATTGTTGCTGTGCATTAGACACATATGCTGGTAACATTCACAGTATAAAATTATGGTAATTTACCAACACAATACCTTATAAAAAGTGAACACTGGGTGAGAACCAACCATTGTTGCTGTGCATTAAGACACATATGCTGGTAACATTCACAGTATAAAATTATGGTAATTTACCAACACAATACCTTGTAAAAAGTTGTCATGTACTAAGGTCTAGTGACCACATAGAATAGAAACAAGGCAAACAATTCAGGCACCGTTATTACGTTCACCCTCCTGTAGTACAGAAAACGGAGAGACACATTAGCATTGGGAGCCAGAAGGCAAGGAGAGCCCCAGGGGCCACGGCTAGGCTCAGCTAGCCCCTTGTCCAGGGTGCACAGAGCCTCCCCTCTCACTACCTCCCTCACCGCCACCGGACACTGATATGCGTATTGCTTTAAGGGAGACTGCACTCCCAACACGCACACCGTGCTCCAGGATGGTCGTTCTGGAAAACACAGCAGACAACATAACAAATGAACAAATGAAACACGCACAACATGTACAACGACATATGTACAATAGACGCGCAGTGACGTCACCCACATGCAGCGGGTCTATTAGGCCATTAGGGTCTAATTTCTGCCCAGTGAAAACTGTAAGTAGTACATACTGGCTACTGTATGCACACTGTTTTCAAAACATGGTGAGATCTAACCATCTCACCATCTAACTCACACATAATCATAAGTGCCATAAGACACAACCAAGCTCACCTGGATAAACAAAGAAACACCACTCTAACCATATACCCCACAGTGTAGTGTGATGAATCTAAAGTGACCAACAATATATATTTGGTCCACGCAGGCCGGTAGAGCTCTTTACATTGCTGTCAGTACTGCAACTTGCGATTCAAGTTGTAAACGGTTTCTCTCAGCAATGAAACACAACACACCCCAAAACCAACAATGTACCTCCCACATAAGTAGTGCCCGACACTCTTCCCTCCCCTCCACAGGATCCTAGTAGAATATGACTGGGATAGAATAGAATAGAACAAAACACAATGGATAATGAAAGTACAAAGTAGAACGTTTTGTGCGCCAAAGCAGGGATCACATGACTGCTGTGCTGTGATCATTGTAAAGGTTATCTATATCCTCATTTACCCCCGGACAGAAGCGAGGGCTCCCCTAGCCAACGAGGACGCACAGTGCCCCCTACCCTGGGAGACAAAGCAAACACACCTGCAGGGCTAAACACAATTCTGACTCCTGTTCAGCATCCCTAATAACAAACAGAACAAATGGCACAGCCCCACCCCAACCACAACCTGCACCAACACAGTATTTGGCATATGGTAGACTGGTAGTGTTCTCAGTTCAGGAACAGAAAATGCCACACATAAAATTCCCCATGGTGTGTAGAACTCTAGAGAATAACATGTTCGCAAATAGTTTGGACCATTGGAAATATTCCAAACTGTTTTGTGTTGCCCTTTAAGGGTCTACACGTGGATCACCGAATGTAGTGAAAAAAACAACAACAAACTTTACTTTGATAGGCCGCTCCACCGATACCAACCTGTCAACAGGAGACAACAAACTGGAAACAGTTCCTGGGAAAAATAAAGAATCATCTCATTGCGCGTAACAGGACAGCAAACAGGGAAACAAAATCAGCACATTTCCCTGGCACCGTCACAGCACCCATCTCCCTTCAAAATGGCGTCACAAAAATAACATTGTCAGGATCCAAAATGGTGTCTGTCAAATTAGAACCTTGGTAACGGCCGGAACAGTAATTTTCCTCAGAGGTACCGCCTCTGGGAAACTGGTGGAACCACACATAATTGTCAACATGGATTGATTTTCTGCTCTCGTTTTAGGCAGATGACAGATACATGTTCAAAAGGTTCCCCCATGTCCGGAATGGAGCGCAGGGGAGCCGGATGCACCCCCTGATTTGGCGTCCCCACTGTTACAAGTTTTAGCAATACCTAAATGGTCATGTGCCAACATTTACATGTGATGTCCACATATCATTGGCAACACAATTTGACGCTTAGTATTCCAGTCTTCTCCACACCTCAAATCTGCTACACCCGGTCTAGGTGTGCAACACCCCCTCCTCTATCACAAAAGTCTGTTTCCTACTAGCAGTAGCACTGGCCACTGCCGCAAAACAACTTGATAGGGAGTAATCACTGTGCTGAGCAGTGATCAATGCTTGACGAGTCAGTGGTAGTGAAACGTCAGCAAACTTGGGAATTACCAGCTTCCCCTGAACGCTACTTACAGCGACCTCTTCCATCTTTCCAATAGATGGCCCCCTGTCCTCAGCGACAGCCTCGCCATCGACAGAGTCACTCAACGCCAAAGCTTGAGTTCGCTTCCTGTCCTGTGCCTTGGTGACAACACAAGCAGAATAAACATTGGGGTGATTATTAATCAAGTCATCACAACACAAGTCAGTCAATGGAGCGTTTTCAACCTCCAACACAGGGATCACACTCTCCCCAGCAATATCGTTCCCCATGATAAACTCAACGCCCTCCACAGGGAAACATGGGCGAACAGCGACAGGAAAACAACCTGTGATCAGATCTGACTGTACATGCACCTTATGCAACGGCACGCGCATACACCCCATTTCAATACCTCTTACCATCGCACTAGACTGACAGTAAGAGTTTTCATTTAGCGGTAAGACATCAGCCAGGATGAATGACTGAGAACCACCTGTATCACGGAGTATTCTCACCTTCCGTTGGTCACAGATGTCACCCGACAGTGACACACAACCATCAAACAGAAAGGGTTTAAAACAGCCATCACTTTCTTTTTCCAGAGAGCTATTCTGGTCAGAACATGACACTGTACCAATCAACCCCACACCGTTTGGTTTCTGAGCTGACCCTTTTTTCTCCTGTCGCTTCCTCAGCGTATGACATCCTTTTACCATATGGCCAGTTTTCTTACAATAATTGCACACCACCGGTCTTTTAGACGCCGGTGAGCGTGGCTGAAATGCTGACTCACTCACGAATGAGCCACCTCCACCACATACATTAGGACGTACAGAAACACGTTTGCGTGACCATTCAAACTCATCTGCCGAAATCGCAGCCTGTCGGAGTGTTGACACCCCCTGCCCATGTAAATAGAGCACAGCTTCGACTGGCAGGGTGGCTTTGAACTGCTCCACAAGTACCAATTCACTCAATGATGCAAAGTCTTTTACCTCACACGCAGAACACCACCGATCAAAATTAAGTCTCTCCTCCAGGGAGAAATCAACATGGGTTTGGGAAGGAGATTTACGGCGGTTTCGAAAATGCTGCCTGTATGCTTCTGGTACCAGTTCGTACACACGCAAGACAGCACTTTTCACACGCTCATAGTTTAAGCTGTCATCCAACGACAACGCGGCATGTGCTTTTTGTGCCTTCCCTGTGAGCCTGCCTTGCAACATAATTGCCCACATGCCCACTGGCCAACACAGAGCCTGCGCGGTGCGTTCAAACACAGTAAAAAACAACTCCACTTCAGACTCATGAAAAAGGGGAACCAAGGACATATGCTGGCTAATATCAAAGGGAGTCGGAAAGTACTGGAGAGGAAGTGGCGCTACGCCTAGCGTCACCACACTCCAATTCTAGTTTCCTCATCGCCAATTGAAATTCCCTATCAGCCGCCTTCTCCTCTTTGTCCCTCTCTCTGTCTCTCTCCTCCTTGTCTCTCACCTCCTTTCTCTCTTCCCATTCCCTCTCCTCCTTTCTCTCTTCTCTGTCTCTGTCTCTCTCCTCCTTTCTGTCCCGCCTGTCTCTCTCCTCCTTTCTCTCTTCTCTATCCTCCCTGCGCAAAACCGCCCTCTCCTCTAGACAGGCTAAACGCAGCTCAGCGCTCAGTGCGCTCAAGTCACCAGCAGAAGTAACACTGGTATGTTCTGAACCTAGTGCAGAGTCAACACCATCAAGATCCGACACACCAATATCCTGATCACAAACCTCCATAGCTCTACTCTCTACCACAGAATACAGTTATGAAAGAAAGTACACTCCCGTAGCAACACACAATACTACCCCACCAATCAGACTTCAATAAGCCCTACAAAATAGCCACTCACCTATAGTACTCAACAATGTCCCTGTGCAACACTTAACAGCCACATTATGCAGTATGACAACCTGACCAATTCGATTTAATGTCCACATCTAACATTCATAAAAAATAATAAATGTCGGTTCTAAACACCTAACTAGGATCACACTGGGTAACACTAACTACCCCGTCTAAACTACTTCCCTAGCGGAATGAGGACTACACATATCTTCAGTCGCTTACCAATTTCATTGCGCACTCCACCGGAATAGACGACGCGTGCCCCCCTCCCCCTAACCAAAGCAGGTGATCCACCCTTTACCTATGTGGAAAAAAATAAAATGGTTAAGAGCATAACTCACAACAATGGTTTACAACAGTCAAGTGTGCAGTACGGAAATATGGATATATAATAATACAACTTACCAAATGAAAAGACGCAAACTACCTGACACGCTCCAATCGACAAGTTCACATGTCACATGCCCATGTCATGTACCAACAAGGAACTATACAATTGTGCAACCAGCAAGCTCCCATGTCACAAGGACATGAAAGACCGGCATAGAGCCCCCATGTCACAAGTACACAGAAGACCGGCATTGAGCCCCCATGTCATGTACTAAGGTCTAGTGACCACATAGAATAGAAACTTGAGGCAAGCTGCACATGAACAAAACAACCCCCTCAGTAGATGCTTTTAAAGCAAGGTCCCGGCAGATAGTAAAACACCACAAACGCGCTTTCAAAAGGTAAATTATATTTATTACTGTGGTAGGACTTCAAACCTCCACTTAAATGATGATGAGGATTTAATAAAGGGAAGAAAACAACCCACAAACAATTAACAAACAGGGAGACGGGTAAGGGGAGAACACACAAGATAATTATAATTAATGGGTAGCACAAGCCCTAGTCACAGGACACAACCACAAACCCTGCGGTTGGCAGTCTGGGAATCCCCCAGCAAATGTACACCACATGCACAACACAATATAATTCCACACAAGTAGTGGCAAAAAGGCAGAAGGCCCAATACCTATATATATATATTAACACATTCCACACGGGTGGCAAGTGGCACTGAGGCCACAATATACATATATATATATATATACTTACCTGGTAGCTGCACCAACACGAATACAAGGCCTACCAGGTAAGTGGTGTGAACAACATGAACACACTTAACAAATCAATCCCACACCACAGTGGACAGTGTCATAGTAACGGTTCCACACAAACAACAGTGGACAATGTTAAAATAACCATTCCACACAAACAGTGGTAAACAATGGCTACCTCCAACAGCCTGGTCACTGGTAACTGACACAGAGAGGCGCCCGGACGAGTGTGTGCTGTCTGGTATATCTGTCCACCCGTCCCTCTTGAGGTGATTGTCATCAGCTGTTACCCATTAGACAATCAGCACTCTTCAGTGTAGGGACGGGCGGCACCTGATAGAGAAAAAGAGACAGCATTAGCCATCATTCAAACACACACACACATCACATCCAAAACATAACATATTTACATATACTAACCTGATGTTCAGATGGTGTCATAAATACAGTAATAATGGTAATGACCAACCCACGTACCCATGTACGTCACAAAAGTGAACACTGGGTGAGAACCAACCATTGTTGCTGTGCATTAGACACTTATGCTGGTAACATTCACAGTATAAAATTATGGTAATTTACCAACACAATACCTTATAAAAAGTGAACACTGGGTGAGAACCAACCATTGTTGCTGTGCATTAGACACATATGCTGGTAACATTCACAGTATAAAATTATGGTAATTTACCAACACAATACCTTATAAAAAGTGAACACTGGGTGAGAACCAACCATTGTTTCTGTGCATTTAGAAGTATGCTGGTAACATTCACAGTACAGGCACGTCACATGATCAACTACAGGGCGTATCTTACAGTTGGTCTCTCACATCGATGACTGAATTGTCCATTGATAAATGGATGAAGCGCCAGATGATCTGTGGACCAAAAAATATCCAATACAGGCTTCCAAAGTATATAAATAAGAGGCCAATGGACTGCATTAGAAAAGTGTGGTACGTTACCTACAGTATATACTTTTATAAACTGGGTGACTGTCAGCAACCATTGGTTCTGTGCAAACGGTAAAAATGAGGGGGGGAAAAGATAAATAAAAAAATAAACTATATACACACACAATGCAAATGATGAATGGAGTTGACACAGCTAGATCACTAACATAACGTCTCATCTGCAAGTGGTCCAAACATGCCTATGCAATATGTACAACCGTGGCCCAAATACATGTGTTCAACGCATTTGTCTTGTACAGAAAACAGTGCAACTACCCATACACTATACTATACTATACTATACTATACTATACTATACTATACTATACTATACTATACTATACTATACTATACTATACTATACTATACTATACTATACTATACTATACTACTCTCAGCTAGCTATACTATCTACCGGAGTGGTACACATGGTTCTGTCTGTATCACACAATGATGGATTATTTAGAAGTACTCTGTACTTCTGTGTGCCGGATTATTTAGAAGTAGTCTGTACTTCTGTATGACAACTAATAAAGAAACTATTTAGAAAATCCTTCTTTGTGTGATACAGAGTGAAGCATTTTTCACGATGCAGGGGGACTTTGCACGATGTGCAAAAATATCTGGTCTCACTCCTGAGGCCACGCCTAAGGCAGACCCGACATTTCCTACACGGTAGCTTTTGCTTGGGGGTGGCTTTGTACGCCACCATTACATGTTTCCCAAAGCCACCCACTAATCTGCTCTGCGGGTCCCCCGGTGGGGCCCTAGGGTCGCGCTGCCTGCCACGCCCCACCTGCTCAGCCCCTGCCTCCTCCTCACCCCCACTGCCGCCCTCCTCCTCCTCTGCCACCCCAGGAATCTTCAACTCCTCAGCCCCTGTGTAGGTCCGTGCCACAGCCCTGGTGTACCGGAGGAGGTTGTGATAATACCCTTGGGGGTGCCTAGTTCTGTACAAGACAAAAGAGTTGAACATACATATTTGGATCAGATACAGCACAAACTTTTGGTCCACTTTCCAGTCTTACGTGTACACGGATAGTACGCCAGATTCTGATCCAGCTGGTCGACTCCTTTCATATTTTTGTTATAAGACAAGATGGTTGACGGCTTGAGCATCTCCACCCTCACTGCTTTGCCCTTCTTCTGCTTCTGCCACACTTTTGCCATTTCCATGGTGTCCTCATGGAAGCTGGTGATCGTCTTCACGATCCTCTTATCCCGCCATGCCACGATCATGACCTGCTTGTTGTTGACAGCAATGCGCTCCCCCACACCGATGTCAGCATTGGTCAGGTTCTTGATGATGGCTGGCTCCCCCCGGTGCTTCCTGAGGGTACCACAGACGTCGGTCCTCAACTGACGTCGGTCCTCAACTGTCGGAGCCTGGCGTACATGCTAACGGAATTATAGAAATTGTCCATGTATAATGAATGACCGGCCCCGGCCAAACGTCCAAGCAGACCGACGACCGTATCCCCCAGGTTCGCGCCATCCTGGCAATATGGCTTGAAGGCGAAGCAATATCCTGTGCGTGATTCGCACAGGAAGTATGACTTGATGCCATACCGGGTTGGCTTGTTGAGGTTGTAGACGCGGAAAGCCAGGCGGCCTCGCCATGCCATCATCCCCTCGTCAATGGCGAGCTCACGTTCGGGCTGGTACAGTTCCTTGCACCGCACATTGACATGGTCGACTACAGGGCGTACCTTACAGAGTTTGTCTCTCACATCTAGGGATGTGTTGTCTGCAAAGTGGAGGAAGCGCCAGATCAACTCATAACGGTTGCGTGGCATGGTGGCTGAGTAGAACGGTGTGAACTTCAGCTCATCCGTGGTCCAAAACATGTCCATGCGAGGCTTCCAAAGGACACTGCTCAGGAAGATCAGTCCAAGGAACTGCTTGAGCTCCTTCAATGTGAGGGCCTTCCAAACCAGTGCCCTGCTACTGGTTAGCATGGGATCCAGCCGGGCAATGAACTGATCCGCGTACAGGTTGGTCTGGGCAACAATGGCGTTGAGAAAGTCATCTGTCAGGAACAGATCTAGCCATTTTGCAGGCCGGTGAGAATTCAGTGCCGCGGCGTCCTGGAGCAGCCCCGGTTGGGATGTGAAGGGGAGCCTACGAGGCACCCAGCCCTCACGAGACCAGGCATTCTCCTGGTCCTGACGGCTTGCCGCCGACCTGCTCTTCGCTCCTTGTCGCACCCCACGACCTGTCAATTATACAAATATACAATTATCATAACACCCCTACTGTAGACAAACATTCATATACCACGTAGTTACAAACTGTGTGTGAGTGAATGAGTGAGTGTGTGTGGGGTTCAGATGTCAGAGCTGGACGTGGTGTGGGGGTCAGAGGTCAGAGCTGGAAGTGGTGTGCAGAGTGAGGCCAACTTACCACTCTTAGATGTGCGCTTCCGCCCTGCAACGGGTTCCGGAATGTCCTGACTATCATCCAGTTCTAGAATCACATGATGTAATACATTACAATATTGCAATGTATTGTCCTTTTATTTACATGATATATATATATAGCATTATGTGTTAAATTTTATGTACAATCACCTGCAGGAGTAGGTGACGCTCTGTCTTGTGGGCCATTGTCACTCTCTGCTCCAGAATCTGAATTGAATTGAATTGAATTGAATTCATTCAGTAAGTAAGTCTCGTAAAACACAATAGTAATACATTTACATACATGAATGCAGTTAGTACATACCCAAGTAGGGGGGTGTACCACCACCACCTGATGCTGAGTCGGTATCGGAGCCTGTAATGCACAGACAATAAATCAGCTGTCTTCGAAACTAGGAGTTTACATCTGTAGCCTAGCTATGAGATGGTCTGCTGCAGCTGTTGGTATTTCAGCATTTTGGTTAGGAAGGCTTCTTCTAAGCTGTAATCAAAAGTACAGCCAACCTCAAGAATGGACAGCTCCCTAAGGTGTTCATTTACCACAAATACATCAGGGGTGTTAGCTGTAATACTAGAGAACATGGAATCATCATTGCACAGGTTGAACACACACACACACACACACAAGCCCTTGTAAAAATATCTTTGATGTACTTCAAAGTGATGCATTCTATTGATGCAGTGTCATGACCTCCCCACACATACAGATGGCTGAGGAGCACATGTTACAGGCCTTGATTTAGAACTAATTACATTAGAATAAAAAATACAAAAGAACTTGGAATTACACTGAATCTAATCTCCAAGAATGTAGCTGTTTGAGTTGAATAACAAATTTCCACGATAGTCTAATTCATCGATTTGAACCTGTATTATCTTTGATGTACTTCAAAGTGATGCATTCTATTGATGTACAGCAAGGCCATGACCTCCCCCCATATACAGATGAAGAGCACATGTAGTAGTGAGCACATGTAGCCTATAGGCCTTGATTTAGAACTAATTACATTAGAATTAAAAAATACAAAAGAACTTGGAATTAGACTGCATCTAATCTCCAAGAATTTTGCTGTTTGAGTTGAATAACAAATGTCCACGATAGTCTAATTCATCGATTTGAACCTGTATGTATATACATTATACTGTATACACACTATGCACATTACATTCATCAAAATGAGCTCTCCACTTACCGTGCTCTCGTTGACCACCAAGGCCCTCGTCGTCAGATGAATCCGAGTCTATAATAAATAAATTATAACGTTGGTCGGCGAATTATATACACTATGAAATAAATATGAACATGCGTCAAAATGAGCTGTGCCCTTACCGTGGTGATATCTTCTACCAAGATCTAGGTCGTCGGAGGAGGACTCCTGATCTATAATCAATACATACCGACGTTGGTTGGCGAACTAGCGTTACATATTCACATGGACAGTACAGTATACAATGAATCCATTAGTGTTAGGTAAAGCATTATATCAATATACACGTTTCACACACACAATCACATCAAGTTTCAGCATTTTCCGGTTCAAACACAAGTCACAAAGCTCTGCGGTCAAGTTCAGACTGGGAAAATGGAAAAAAGATGTAAACAGATCAAAGACGTGGTACGGCATCTTTGGCAGAATGAGCATGGCGGGGAATGACGTGTAAGGCGTTTTTGGCGACCAAAGTGTTACCGACCAAGGTTGGGGAGAGATGACATTTGGCCTATCCTTTTCAGTCCTAGTGTGATCCATAGCAAGGCTATTTCCCTCTCCAGTTAAGACATAACAAAGGCTATTGAGCCAATCTTGTTATTCATTCCCTAACTGGGGCATATTTTGTTTATCCTTTCTGTCATATCTGGATGTCTAATGTACGTCATTTCAATTATGTATTTAATCGTACGTCTGACCAGGTTTCTGTCTCACTTCCTGGTCAGACGCTTGTGTACACTTTGGTCTCTGATTAGTAACTGAGCACTTTCACTGTGATCACAATGAATAAATCTATGTAATTTTTTTTATAACTCGACTTAGTCAGATTTACTTGGCTCATCGTTTGTTCTCTTAGAGTAATTTCCACGACACTACACACCCTCAAGACCTCTACACTCTGCATCTTCTGGCCGCCTCAGACCCACCCCTATCCGAGCTCCGGGAGGGTCATCAAAGAGAAGCTGCTTATTTTCTGTCCAGGAACACGCCAACTTTTGGGAAAATTCACTTATTTGCCATCTACCCTGGAGATAGATCAGTTTTTCAAAAAACAACAGGGATTTTGAGGTGAAGAAATCACTACGCCCAGGCAGCAGTGGTTCTGCAAGAAATTGTTCAGAGTATATATCTGCTTAGAAAACGAAAATGTCAATTTTTTTCTTATTTCTCCATGTGGTAAATACACATGTTTACAGGAACGTTTTGGAGTTGTAGTTGGAGTGTATTTCGTGACTGTTGGGAACTAGGCTACACTGGCACACCTACTTCCAGTGAATGACGCTAAACTAGGCTAACGGTGCGGCTGTTCCCTAAGCCTACTGCATACACAGAGAAGGAAAGGGTATGTATCTGCTTGTCTAACTCCAGGGTAGATGGCAAATAAGCAAATTTCCCCAAAAGTTGGCATGTTCCTTTAATGGGGGAACGAACTTCCCACCATAGTTAGGACAGCGAAAACACAACCAATATTTCACTGTCGACTATAAACACACTTCTTCAACCAATATCTGAAATGAAAGAAAAAACAAGAAAAAATACTAACCTTCTTACTGTCTTCTACTATCATGCACTCTTCCACTAATTAATCGTCCTTGTCTATATTACTACCTACTATACTAATATGTCTCTACTATGCACTCAACACTGCAGCACCCAAGTTTCAACACTGTTTGATGAACATTGTTACTCAGCTGAAAGAGTTGTACATTTTACATTTTGTAATTTAGCTGACGCTTTTATCCAAAGCGACTTACAAGTTTTGTACGACAAGTCAGCAGGAATTTTATTTTATTAGACATTAAAAAAAATACAAGATTCCAAAAAAACGTCAAGGATGCTCCACAAAAAAAGTCAAGACTTATTTCAATTGTGGTCCTTGGTCTCAGACAGACAAGCAATACAAAACATGACCATAAATAACAATTTGACAAACTACATAGACGTGAACATTTTAAATGCAGTACAAATGTAGCCACAGACAACAATGTATCAGACAACATTTTCATGCATTTTAAAAACGAGTTTTTGACTTTGTCGAGGAGCCATGATTTGACTACTGATGCATTTTAGCTGTGGAGGTAGCAAATTCCAATTTGTGGCTCCCCAGAATTTAAAAGAACATTTGTCAATATTTTTTTTGAACCTTGGAATACGCAGGTCAGCAATGCTGGCTCTGGTGTCATGGGTATGCATGTCCCTGTTCCACTGAAAATAATTTGTATGATAAGAGGGGGCCCTATTATTATAAATGTTGTCAACTATGTTGAGCTGAAGTTGCACGGACCTGGGCCCTATTCCCCGTACCTGGTTCAACTAAGTCGATCAAGAGTCCCATTATCCAGATTCAATTAACCCGATGTTTGAAGCCGGGATTTTCCTGTTCCTCGAAGGTGGATTCAGTCTCGTTAACTCGAACCAGACTTGAGACCCAGGATAAGTGCGCGCGGCCGCTTCAGTTGAAAAGCCAGCAAGTATCGAGAGCAGAAATCCTGATTTTCTAACGGCATTGATTGATTAATTGATTTAAAACTTTATTAACAGATTGCAGTACGGCTCAATAGCCTCGCCGACAAGTTAAATGCATAATCTATAGGCTAATTTTAAGTCCCTCATTACCCCAATCAATCAGATTATATTTCTTTAAACTTGCCTGCTGGCAGTAGGTTTATGGAATGGACAATCAAATGAGATCTTGCTAGCGAAAATAATTAGTTCAACTGTTATACAGAATAAGGATACGGCTCTCTTACCCATTGATTGATGTATGGTGGATGTTTCACTAATCTGCACTGTGGTGTGACGGTTTGTCGTTTTGACTTTCACACAGACGACCGGGGTTCGAATCCCACTTCTTCTAGTCTTTTTCTTCTTTTTGCAATGTAGGAATAATTCAATTTGGTGCACGTTGAGAGCTATATAAAGAATGACATCCTCAATGCATGTAGATTTATAATATTTTAACTTAAAACTAGGCTACTTTTGTGTATAATCATTAATATTATATTCCAAAAAAATTATATTGGAACGGCGGGGTCTCGAACCCGGGTCGCCCGCGCGGCACCCTGGAGTAGTTGGCCTTAACGTCCATTCACTCGCTCTTAACAACGCTCCATTCCCTTAACGACCATCCACTCCCTGTTTACAAAACCATGTATTATTTTGGCCATTAGTGGCGCTGTTGCGAGTTTGTGGATGGCTGCTGCGCCGCTGTATCCACATTTAGGAGAAGAAGAACAGAAGAAGATATCCGTTTGGCAGAGCTGGAGAAAGTAGCGTTTTTTATTCAACCTGTTAAAGTTTGAAGGTGAGTTTAAACTACTAAATAAGATCCGATTCCTAACCGGCTGTCGTGTGGCAGTGAAAGGGTTAACCTTCTGTGTATTGTTGAAGGTTTAGTCCACATTGTTTATTGAACAAAAATACAACATGAAGGTTGGCCTTTAAGCCAGAAACAATAGTACTGTTACGTGACATACGATATGCAAATATACAGTAAGGAACCTGACGCAAACTTTGCCATCACAACCATTGAACTATTATAATAGTTAGGATCTATGGGTAACAGTACTGTATATTTGCATATCGTATATGTCACAAATGTAACAGTACTATATACCTGTATGTCATGTATGTCCCTATGTCATAAATGTCATGATGTCATGTATGTTGTGTGTGTCATAAATGTCACTATGAATTGAAAATAGGGGACCCTGATGTAAACAAGACAAACGTCTTTCTCTGCTCTGCATCCCCTTAACAATTGTGTGTATTGAGCCGTACTGTATTGTACCCATTCTGCAATCTGTTAAATAAAGTTTTCATTCATTCATTCAGTGAGATGCTGGAGAAGCAGCAGCAGCAGCAACAACAACAGCGGCGCCGGCTCCCCAAGAGGACACACACCTGCCTCGCCTGTGGTCAGCCAAAGTCCCGGTTCCTCAGAGATGGCTCCACCATCCACTTTTTTTTTTATCAGACTGGAGCGGTGAGATACTGTACTTCTACTGCTCCACTAAGGTCTTCCAGACCTATGCAGCAGAAGGACTCACCAATCCCAGGATGCCATTCCAGGACTTTGTTGAGACAGAGTTTTTTCAGAGGGAGTTGGAGGCCTGGAGGGATGTCTTTATTCTCCTTTATTTTATATATCAGAGGATTTTATAGTATGTCTGCACTTTATGTGCTCATTTCATCATTCATGTATTTTACATTCTACTAAAACTGAATCAAACCATAAACAAGGTGGCCCTAAAGGATGTTAGATCCTAATGTGAAAAACTGTGATTTTATATGTCTGCTCATTTGACTTATTTCTACTTTTATCTTTACGCCCCACTATCTGCTGGGTGCATACTATAACCTTATCATGTTTTGTAACAGATTACAGAAGCATATTGGAACATGAGGTTCTGATATGAATTGATTAATATATCTGCATTATTTTATCCCACTTTATGCTTTGCTCTTGCTGCTTGTTTTACACTGATTTTATGTTTTATTTCTTACTGATATAAAGCACTTTGAACTGCAATCCCCTGTATGAAAGGTGCTATACAAATAAAGTTATTATTATTATTACTGAGACACAGTTCTTTCAGATAGTTTTTAAACCAGCTCAAAGCCGTTTTTCCAAGACCTATATGCAGCCAAGCCTCTGCAGTAATGCGTGATCCACAGAGTCAAACGCTTTAGACAGATCAACAAACAATGCTGCACAGTGTTTTTTCTTGTCTAGTGCTTCAATTATGTCATTTGAGACTAGCATAGTACTATGGATCTGAAGCCTGACTGAGACTTGTTAAGAATATTATGGTCAGCTAGAAACTCTTTCAGTTTGTTTACAAGAGATTCAAAGACTTTGGCCATTACAGACAATCTGGAAATAGGGCGATAATTATTTAGGTCAGAGGGGTCTCCGCCCTTTAACAAGGGGAGAACCATGGCCGACTTCCATGAGCTAGGTAATTCACCAGATATGATATGAACATTTCCTGATGACGCTGCCATTTTAGCTCTAATTAAGAATGACAGTCACCTAGCTGACTATTATTTGGAAATCCAGTGGTTTGTAAACTGGTGCGACAATAACTGTCTGGTTTTAAATGTTAAGAAGACTGAGGAGATGGTGTTTGACCCGTGGTCATCCACACACAGTCCTGTGCATAAATTAAGAAACATGATTTAAGTTGACAAAAACCTCTGCCGCTACAATCTAATGATAATCTAAATATGTGCAACAAGGAGAGACGGGGACAGAATTAATGAATGAAAACTTTATTTAACAGATTGCAGAATGGGTACAATACAGTACGGCTCAATACACAAAATGTTTAAGGGGATGCAGACCAGAGAAAGACTTTTGTCTTGTTTACATCAGGGTCTGCCATTTTCAATTCATAGTGACATTTATGACATACATGACATTTATGACAGGGACATACATGACATACAGGTATATAGTACTGTTACATTTGTGACATACGATATGCAAATATACAGTAAGGAACCTGACGCAAACTTTGCCATCACAACCATTGAACTATTATAATAGCTTTACTATTATAATCTAAATCTGTGCAATATTCATGTTTATTTAGTGATATTCATGTTTATTGATTCAACATAGCTGTTTATCTTTGATAATGTATGACAGGCTTTTGCCCCGACCGGGATTCGAACACGGCTGCACGAGAGCAGTTCAGCTCCTTGGACAGCGTGACAAATGCACCCCATTTCATTGGCTGTCAGTCTGTTACACCTATACACGGCTGGCCGCCGCGTGCCAGGAAAGAACACTGGCCGTTGCACCACTGTGCCAGACGGGATATATCCATTGTCTATCCATCAATGCACAAGAGACCCGTGTTTAGAATATTTGTCTTTTGAATGAAGTTTTATCTCTTTATTCTCAAATGCATTAATGTGACGTCAACGGCTCATTCAATTTCTCAAATCCGTCAAACAGCGCATCTCATCAGACATTTTAATCCCAGTTACAATATCACAATAACGTGTGAGTGATGATCAGTGATGCCACAGATTACTTGTAAAAGTAATCTGATTACTGATTACTGATTACTCCTTTAAAAAGTAATCCAAGTTACTTTACTGATTACTTGATTATCAGAGTAACTTAGTTACTTTGAAAGTAACTAGGTTACGAAGTCGTCGTCGTTCCCCCAACAGTTTTTTTTTTAAACGCTTTATTGAAAGTGCATAAATTGTTTTTAACTTGTTTCTCTGCACATAACGTAAATTGTTAAACTAGTGCTTCAGCTTCTGTACCATCAAGTATGGTAAAGCAACAGTCTATGATGCTCACAGCATTAGAGCAGCCAGCCAGTGGTTTTACAAAACCAGTGTATCACATCTAACAAATGCAGGCTGAACTATTCAATTATATCAACTGTAACTATTAAATTGTTTTTATAAATGTCTCTCTATAAACATACAATCAGTCTCTCTTTAACATGTAAATCAACTGTAAATCTGGCAAATAAGAGCTTTTGCTCTGCCACCATCAACCCTCCTGTACCTAGTTGAAGCGTCGGCTAGTGTTGTGATTCCAGATGCTTTTGTTTTGTGGTGGAATTCTCCGACGACGGAGCCCTGCTGTCACACGATTGGCGCATATGTCACATGACGTGCTGTGAAGACCCGCCCTACTCTGCCTCTGATTCGCAGACTGTGGATGGGGAATGTGATTGCACCAAAGCAGAGTCACTCACAGACAGAGAGTCCAGTCACGCCGCGGGACACATTCTTGTATTTAACCCTTTCACTGCCACACCACGTCACTTCCAAATAAGAAAAACAGCTCAAAATGTATTTTTGACTGTCGAAAACGAAATAAAATACTGCATTCCGCCTGCATTATGAATTTATGATGAGATAGTAACGAAATAGTAACGCACAGCCACTTGGACAAGTAACTGCAATCAGATTACTGGCTTTTAAAGATTAACGCGTTAGATTACTATTTTCGGGGAAAAGTAATCAGATTACAATAACGCGTTACTTAGTAACGCGTTACTGGCATCACTGGTGATGATACAATTCAACAATCCTCAGAGTCCTCGTAATTCATAATCCACAAAAACCACAATCCACGCATAGACACTTCAATTTCATGCTTGAATGAAACACAATCCGGGCGCTCCGTTAAGCAAATCTACAGCGGAGAATATATGAAACTAATCAGAGCCAAACGGCCGATAGGTTTCATTCATTAAAAATATCCCCGCGGGATTCACATTTGCAATGCGCCGTTATTAAAATAACCACATGCATGTATCGCACTCCGAGCGCCGTATATGACGTGCATTATTTTATTTAGGACAAAGTAAATCTATAGGCTGAATATGATTTATTATCAGCATTTAGTTCTATTATTATACATTTCAAAAGCCCCCTCTAGGAAAACGAAGCACAGAAACATAATTCAGAATGGTATAATGCAGATCTAGACTGTGAGAATCTGTAACTGAGGGGTACAATTCCCTGACTGTATTGAGAGTATGGTATTATTAAACCACTACTTAGTTATGTACTTTAATTACTGGCCATACAGTACATGGATATATCTGGTGAACACCCACACAAGAATACGGCAATGACACATAAAGTTCTAGTTAGAGGTATTTATTATTATTAGAGCAGCAACGGTAGGTTACAGATTGAGAATTATACTTGCGCTTGTAAGGCGAAGAACACTTAAAGTAGGTCAAGAGCGTAAGTCCATGAGAATAGTAAGATGGGTATAACTGACGCCACCTGTAGCATAGTAATTACATAAGGCACACTCGTAGTCAGCTGGAGACACTGGGGGGTTCCCTCCGGTTGTAAGCCGGCAGGGTAGAGGAATGTTCGGGAGCAAAGTCTGGGTCAACGCGGAATAACGAGGCTCCAGATACAGGAGCCAGTGCAGTACTCCCTTGGTCCGCAGACAAAGCAACAGCTATAATCCAGTATGCCCGACAGCATGGATGAAAGCTAGCCAGCCTCTGGTCCTAGAGGCGGGCTCGAGGGTGCTCCTCACAGGGATAGATCCCACACGACAGTGGGGTAGACGGTTCTCTGCTCCAGCAGCCACAGTACCAAAGCAATATAATCCAGCCAGAAAAGGCTCTGCATTCGCCAGTGTAGGTTCTCCGGTGTACATATCCAACGGTTCTCGTCTAGGACTCCTCGGGTGGTGGCACGAGTTTAGGCCGCCCAGCCTGGATAAGTGCACTAGCTATAGGTACGACGAACCGGTGGTAATGCTGGTCACGGAAGAACGGTAGCCGCACGACACACTATAAATGATAGACTATTACTTCACATTAGAATAAGTCGAACTCGACGATACAGCGTTAAACTCTGACACTTTAGCTATATATTCGCACGCGGTTCTCAAGGCTCTATTCAGGGGCAAAGAGGCCCACTTCACGGCACGTTGTATCGTGGTGAAGGCTTCAACGTTTAGGATACTCTACTGCTGTATCCACCTGCGACGTATTTATACGTAAGGTGAATAATCTAGTGCCAACCTCAGGTCTGTCTCGTATTACTGCGCAAACCTGGACATGTTGAGACATGCCTTGGCGTTGCCTTTGAACTTGCCATTGGGGGTATGGCCGTTGGCGCCTAGGGGTCGCTGTCCAATAGGAGAACGAATATTATGGTCTGGTTTGTACCTAGGTAAAGGGATATTCCGTGTATATATACAAAGAATATACAAGGGATATCAAACGATATACAAATATTATACAAGGGATCTCAAGCAATAAATATATATATTCGGTTTAATCTGACCCTTTGTAACAGCCGCCTCCTAATTAGTCCGCACCTAATTAGATAAGCAGAGACAGATTAACCGTCTTGTCAACTACTCAATGTCCGTTGTGGGGAGTAGGGCAATTCACAAAGTCAGTGGGTCATGGTCGTCATCAAGGGAGTCAGGGAGCCTTGGCAACTCTATCAGCCTCGCCACGGGTCGGGTGTATGTCCGTCCCTGGACAAGAACTTCTGCCGCTCTGACCTTTCCGTCGGCACCAGTGATCACTTTGCTTACGCGGCCGGCCGGCCACATAGCTCGGGGTAGTGACTGGTCTATGATCATGACGACTGTGCCCTCCGTCAAGTTGTCTCTATCTTTTACCCATTTCTGGCGGGTTTGTAGAGACGGTAGGTAGTGGAGGAGGAAACTGTTCCAAAACTTGTCAGCCAATACTTGACTGTACCTCCACATTCTTCGGCCGTTCGCTTCCTCAGGTCTGTACACCGTCTGTGGGAGCGCGGGGTCCAGCCGCCCATCAAGAGAGTGTTGGGGGTGACTGGGTCGACATCTGCTACATCACTTGAGACGTAACCGAGGGGCTTTGAGTTCAATACTCCCTCGATCTCTGTGAGGACTGTCGTGAGGACTTCTTCAGCCACGGTCTGGGCCCCAAGCACGGCGTACAGGGCTGTTTTTATTGAACGTACTTCTCGTTCCCAGGTTCCTCCGAAGTGAGGGGTGTTCAGGGGGTTAAACTGGAAGTCAATCTGAGAGGGAGCGAGGTGGGTCTTAAGTTCTGGGCCCATAGCTTGGAAGCTCTCTCTCAGCTCTCGTTCTCCGCCTTTGAAGTTTGTCCCGTGATCAGACAATAATATAGACGGTTTTCCTTTCCGCGCTGTGAATCTCCGGAAGGCCATAAGGAATGAGTCCGTACTCATGGTTGGAAGGAGTTCTATTTGTATTGCTCGGGTGGTCATGCATTTGAATACAATGCCCCACCTCTTCTCCGTCCCTCTTCCTTTCTTCACGTACAGCGGGCCGAAGCAGTCCATGCCGGTGGAGTGGAAGGGCTTGTCGCCAAGTCGGAGGCGACAGGGAGGCAGGTCAGCCATCCTGGGTATACTGGGCTGTGCTCGCCACTTGCGACAGTCTAGACAGGTCCGCTGGAAGCGTCGTACTGCTTCTCTTCCATTCAGTATCCAATAGCGACGTCGGATCTCAGCGAAGACTCTCTCTGCCCCAGCGTGGTGCACATCCTCGTCGTATTTCTTTATGATGAGCTCGGTGACCTTGTGTCGGCTGTTGAGAACTATAGGGAACTTGACGTCGTCCGTTAAGTCCGGGGCCCTTCTCAGACGACCACCCACTCTGATGAGATCATGGGCGTCGCGCTCAGGGGCCAAGTGGAGCAGTCTGCTGTCTGACGGGACTGGCTTTGATCCCTGCAGACAGTCTAGCTCGTCGGGGAACGAGTCTCTTTGGGCTCGCTGTAGCAGAAGGAGTTCTGCTTCTTCGTAATTAGCTGCATTAATGTCAGTAGTGGAGGGAACCTCAGGGTGGTGCCACAGGAATGTCTTTAACTGCGCACTCTCAAGGGTGAGGCAGTCGTCTATGTTAGGGTCGGTGGGGACTGGTGTGTGCGTCAACCCACAGAACATAGATTTCTTCATCTCTGCCTCCTCTTGACTATCCTCCCGTGGGTGGGGGTTAGGCCACTCTTCTTCCGGGAGCTTGAGGAACTCGGGACCGTCACTGTAGATATTGTGACGTGTGAGGTCATCTAGGGACATCCCCCGTGTGATGACATCTGCTGGGTTCTGTTTTGTGTCCACGTACCTCCAGCATGCTGATTCTGTTAAGTCTTGGATCTCTGTGATTCTGACTCCCACGAAGACCTTGTATCTACACGAATCGGACTGGATCCATGTGAGTACGGTCATGGAGTCTGACCACAGGATTGTTCTTTGCACCGGGATGGTGAGTTCACGTTGGATTAACGTGGCGAGATGCGCGCCTACTAGGGCTGCGCAGAGCTCTAGACGCGGGATCGATTGTTGCTTGCGGGGGGCTATCCTTGAGCGAGCCAGGATGAAGGCGGTATATATTTCTCCTCCCTCCTCTCGGGCCCGCAAGTAAGCCGTAGGCTACTTCTGAGGCGTCGCTGAAGACGTGCAGGTCCATCTGGCACGTCTCCAGCCGCACTGTGGGTGGGAAATAGCTGTGGCGTATATGTTCACATTTGGGAGCGAGTTGAGTTCCTTTTCCCACTCTCTCCATGTGGAAGCAAGGTGGTCGGGTATGGGGTCGTCCCAGCCCTGGTCCTTGTCCCACAGCTCTCGCACAATCATTTTTGCCCTGGTGGTGTAAGGTAGGATACATCCCAACGGGTCATATTGTCTGGCGAGTGTTCTGTATACACTCCGTCTGGTAGTCGGTAGTGAAATTGACCTTCCCTGCTCCTTGGTCAGGGGTGTGTGTCTGTAATGGAGCGAGTCTGTTTTGAAGCGCCAGACTAGTCCTAATGTCATTTCTTGGGCTTCACCTGGGATGGTCGCCATCCAGGTCTCGCTGCTTGCTGCCTTGTTCTCTGGGGAGAGGCTGCGAAGTACTTGAGGGTCGCTGCTGGCCCACTGCCGGAGATCAAAGCCGCCTTTGATCAGGGAGGCGCGGAGCTTGAGTAGGAGGGCCTCGGCCTCTTCTGGCGTCGAGACGCTTTGCAGACAGTTGTCCACGTAGAAACTCCTCTCTACACTTTGTCGGACCTCCTCGTCAGCTGCTGGGTCCTCTGCGACATGTTTTTGCAGTGCGAACGTAGCACAGCATGGGCTGCATGTGGTTCCGAAAGGGAGGACCTTCCATTGGTAGATGGATGGTTGCTCATCCCCGATCCTCTCTCTCCATAAGAACCGCAGCAGGGGCTTGTCCTCTTCCACTAGTCGCACCTGCAGGAACATCCCTTTGATGTCGCCGCTGATGGCCACCTTGTCTTGGCGGAAACGTAGCAACACGCCTAGTAGAGAGGGGCCGAGTGTTGGGCCGGGCAAGAGTTCTTTATTCAGATTCTGTAGTCCGATCTGGTAGCTGCAGTTGAACACAATACGATCCTTGCCGTTGTGGTGGACCTTGTGGTGGGGCACGTACCATGATTCGGTCGTCTGATCGGCCTCTTGAATGTCAATTTTCTTTATGTGTCCCGCTGTGATTAGCTTGTCAATCTCAGCGCGGTACACAGTGGCTTGAGTGGGGTCTCTGGCTAGACGCCGCTCGGTGTTCAGTAGATATCGCTCCGTCGCTTCTTTTGAGGCGTGGAAGGTGGGCATACCCTCTCGCCTCAAGAGTGGAGTTGCGTATCTCATCACTCCATTGACCTCGACTCTCTTTGTCCTCTGCTCGAGGAGGGTTATGGCATAAGTGTCTTCCTTTGAACGAACAAGTTTCTTTTCATTCTTAAAGGGCATTGTGTCTAATGTCCATAGCCTCTCGACGTGCTGTAAGAGGGTTGTGTCTTCTTCTGTCATTCTGGAGTGGAGGCAGCGAGTGGCTGCTGGTCGGTTGGGAGACCTGGAGAGGGGGCCTTGTAGTGTCCATCCTAGGCGGGTCTCGACTGCTGCTGGACAGCCTCTGGGCCCGATGTGGACCCAGTCCGTTGGGACGATGAGGTGTGCGTGGTCGGATCCTATGAGCAGGGTCGGGGTGGCGCCGTCGATGAGCGGTATAGGTAGTTGATGTAGGTGCACGTATTTTTCCATCAGCTTGGGGATGGGGTAGGTGTACTGTGACAGGCCTATGTCTTGGCTGGTGAAAGCGTTAGTAATCCTATACTGCCTCTCGGGCTGCCCGATTGCTGCGATAGTAAAGGAGACGTTTTCACCCTTTATGGTCTTCAGGTCTCTTCTTATAGTACGAATTGTCATTGTTTCTTCGCTCCCCCGCAGACCCAGCCGAGGAGGAGAGTCTTTTCTGACCCATCGTCAAGGACGGCGTAAGTGTCCATGACCTTGTCCTCGTAGCTTAATATCACTCGGACCACTTTCAAGAGCACTCGGGAGCTCCCGCTGCTGGCGGGGTCGATATACATGACGTTTACTCTGGTGCTGCTTGGGGGTGCGAGTTTCTTCCTGTTGCTGTCATGCAAGACATCCAAGTGGGCGCCGTCACACCTGCTGCATTTCTTCTTTAAGCGGCACTCGGCTGCATATGGCTGCGCGTGCAGCGGAAACAGCGGCGGTTGGCTTTGATCCACTGACTCACTTCGTCAGCGGTCATCTTCTTGAAAGTGTCACATTGAGACAGCCAATGTTCTTTCTCGCAGTACTGGCATACAATCTTCCACTTCTCTTTCGTCGAGGGGGTGTTGTGGTTCTTGTGCCGCGGTACTGATTCGGCTTGGTGCATAACGGTCACCAACCGGCGGTTATCATTAGATCTCTGAGGTCCATCTCTTGGGCTTGGTCCACTCCGCACGAACGTATCCAGTCGTAGGCTGCTGACTTCTCTCGCGAGGAAGTCGGCCAGGTCTAGGAGGGATGGCTCGGGACCGTCGGGATCACGGTGGTCTCTCTGCCGCCGAAAGCGCTCTTGGCGGGCTGGAGGGAGCTTCTCTAGTATTCGTTCTACATTAGAGTTAGCATATAGTTCGTGTCTCCCTTTTTCCCTTTGGGACCCCAGCATCCCTACCAGGGATTGTACCTTGATAGAGAGGTCATCCAATGATCTATTGTCTGTGGCTGGGGGGAGACGGTCAATATTCCTTATTTCTTGTATCACGTAGTCCTATATGCGTCCATAACGCTGGTCGAGGGCTACCAGAGCCGCGGAGTATGGGGTGCTTGAGTTGGAATATGCCAGCGCTATATTATGCGCTCTGGGCACCTTGAGATGCTTGAGGAGGATAGCATATTTGTACGACTCATCAGGGACGTCGGACATCATAGTCTCTAAGCACATCCGTAATTCCGTGTACTGTGCTCTGTCCTCGTGCGTAAAGTCCGGGAACGTCGGTGTGCTAAGGTACGATGCCATGGATGGCGGGCACATCGGTGAGCGTTGGGGGAGAGGCCTCCTGGGCGAGTCTCCCCGTACGTGTTGTCGTGGGCTGGTACTTGGTGGGTACCAGAGGCCGGGTACCCAGGTGCTGTTCCTCGGTGCTGGTTGTGCGTCAAACTCACCCTTGAGTTGAGGGTTGTAGTTTGTAGCGCAGTGACTCGGGGGTGAAGTCTGGGCTGTACTGGACCTCCTGGTCCTGTGGAGTACGTTGCTGCTGGTGGGCTTGACCTTCCTCCTCTTCCTCTTCCTCTGCTAGGTGTTCTAGGTCTTGAAGTCTTCTATTCAGTCTCTCGGCGGCATAGGCCGGTTCTTCCCGGTTGCTGGGTCTCGTATGGACCGGTCGGGGAGGGGGTTCGGAGACGTAGATAGGATCCTTCTGTTGGCCGGGTTCCGGGTCACTTGGTCGGGTAGGGGAAGGTGCCCTAGACCCTTGTCGTGATGATGCCCTGGAGCTCCGTGCGGAGAGAGGGGGTGTCGCCCTGGCAATCAATTGTTCCATTATATGCGCCTGTAGCCGGTCGCGCTCTGCTTCGCGCTGGATGTGGGCGATGTCGCGCTCTGCTTCGCGCTGAGCTTGGGCTGCGTCGCGCTGTGCATTGGCGGCGGCGCGCTGTGCATCGGCGCGGTCTCTTTCAATGTTCTCTTCCGTCTGGAGGCGTCTGGTCTCCAGTCGTATGCGGTCGTCTTCACTCCTTTGCTGCGCCTGGAAGCGCTCTCGCTGGGTTGCAGAGTGTTCGCGTTCACTAAGGGCTTGCGCTTGGAGTTGCGCGTGAAGGCGCTCTCGTTGGTCTGCAGATTGTTCGCGCTCACTCAGTTGTTGAGCCTGCAGGCGTTCTCTTTCCATGGTAGAGTGTTCACGCTCACTTAGCTGTTGCGCCCGGAGGCGCTCTTGTTCCATGGAAGAATGTTCTCGCTCACTAAGCGTCTGTGCTTGGAGTCGATCGCGTTCAGTGGAGGCTGCCAGGGTGGCGATGAATGCCTGCGCCAGCATCTGGTCCGCTTCGCTGGGGGAAGACACTGACGGAGGTGATCGGCTTCTGACAGTGCTCGTTGGAGATCTGTTCTCTTGGCACGCCCCGAGGTCTATCTCCTGGGCGCGCTTCTCTTCTGGTAGTGTGCCGGGTTCTGTCCCTGGAGCGCTTTCTTTATCCTGGAGCTCTCCGGGGACCGTCCCGTTGACGTTGTCTGGGGGTATAGTCATGTCATGTCCCCCCTGGTCCCCCCGTGAGCTTGGTCAGTTACGTTAGAACCCACTAGGGTCTCTACTGGCAGGGTCGCCTGGTCGGTAGGATTTGACATGCTTTTACTATCCGCTTTTTCCGCATTTAACGTCTGTATAAAGCTAGGTATTAGACTGACAGCGTAGTCCTCTAGGTAAGGAGGTGGCTGACGTCTGCGCTGCAGGCGTTCTAGCTTGGGAGAGCCGCTTGGGGAGTGTTCACCGCTGGCCATGGTTAATATCAATATTATATTTAGATATTACACTGATATTCCTCCGCCTCGAAGGACCAATTGTAACTGAGGGGTACAATTCCCTGACTGTATTGAGAGTATGGTATTATTAAACCACTACTTAGTTATGTACTTTAATTACTGGCCATACAGTACATGGATATATCTGGTGAACACCCACACAAGAATACGGCAATGACACATAAAGTTCTAGTTAGAGGTATTTATTATTATTAGAGCAGCAACGGTAGGTTACAGATTGAGAATTATACTTGCGCTTGTAAGGCGAAGAACACTTAAAGTAGGTCAAGAGCGTAAGTCCATGAGAATAGTAAGATGGGTATAACTGACGCCACCTGTAGCATAGTAATTACATAAGGCACACTCGTAGTCAGCTGGAGACACTGGGGGGTTCCCTCCGGTTGTAAGCCGGCAGGGTAGAGGAATGTTCGGGAGCAAAGTCTGGGTCAACGCGGAATAACGAGGCTCCAGATACAGGAGCCAGTGCAGTACTCCCTTGGTCCGCAGACAAAGCAACAGCTATAATCCAGTATGCCCGACAGCATGGATGAAAGCTAGCCAGCCTCTGGTCCTAGAGGCGGGCTCGAGGGTGCTCCTCACAGGGGTAGATCCCAAACGACAGTGGGGTAGACGGTTCTCTGCTCCAGCAGCCACATTACCAAAGCAATATAATCCAGCCAGAAAAGGCTCTGCATTCGCCGGTGTAGGTTCTCCGGTGTACATATCCAACGGTTCTCGTCTAGGACTCCTCGGGTGGTGGCACGAGTTTAGGCCGCCCAGCCTGGATAAGTGCACTAGCTATAGGTACGACGAACCGGTGGTAATGCTGGTCACGGAAGAACGGTAGCCGCACGATACACTATAAATGATAGACTATTACTTCACATTAGAATAAGTCGAACTCGACGATACAGCGTTAAACTCTGACACTTTAGCTATATATTCGCACGCGGTTCTCAAGGCTCTATTCAGGGGCAAAGAGGCCCACTTCACGGCACGTTGTATCGTGGTGAAGGCTTCAACGTTTAGGATACTCTACTGCTGTATCCACCTGCGACGTATTTATACATAAGGTGAATAATCTAGTGCCAACCTCAGTTCTGTCTCGTATTACTGCGCAAACCTGGACATGTTGAGACATGCCTTGGCGTTGCCTTTGAACTTGCCATTGGGGGTATGGCCGTTGGCGCCTAGGGGTCGCTGTCCAATAGGAGAACGAATATTATGGTCTGGTTTGTACCTAGGTAAAGGGATATTCCGTGTATATATACAAAGAATATACAAGGGATATCAAACGATATACAAATATTATACAAGGGATCTCAAGCAATAAATATATATATTTGGTTTAATCTGACCCTTTGTAACAGAATCATTTCAGGAAGCGAGCTGTCATTTCTTTGCGGGGGCGTGGCCATGGTTCATCCAGCTAACTGAACTTAAGCCTGCTCTCGACCAGGCTCAAACTTTTTGATCTGTTGTCATGGTGATTTGGACAATCGAGCGTTGGGGAACAGAAAGGTCCGGCTTAAGTCAGGCTATACTGGAAATTATCCGGCTAACTCAGTTAGCCAGGTACGGGGAACGGGGCCCTGGCTTCCAGAGGGAGCCAGCCCAGCAACTGGAAGTGTCTTTTGCCCACATGTGCTCTAGAGGCTAGTCCTAGAGTTAATCGGATGAGGAAGGGTACAACTCTATCAGCTGAGTAACAATGTTCATCAAAGTGTTGAGTGCTACAGTGTAGGTAAGTATATTAGGACAAGTGCATGACAGTAAGGTTATTTCTTTTTTCTTTTTTCTTTAATTTCAGATATTGATTGAAGAAGTGTGGTTTTAGTCAACGGTGAAGATTGGTCGGGTTTCGGCTGTCCTAACTGTGGTGGGAAGTTCGTTCCAACATTGTGGGGCAAGGACCGATAATAGGTGGCTTTTCTTTGAGGACCCTCCCGGAGCTCAGATAGGGGTGGGTCTGAGACAGCCAGAAGATGCAGAGTGTAGAGGTCTTGAGGGTGTGTAGTTAGAGACCATTGACAAGAGGTAGGCGGGAGCCGTTCCCTTTGCCGCACGATATGTCAGGTCGAGGGCCTTGAAGCAGATTTGTGCGGCAATGGGGAGCCAGTGCAGGTCTCTAAGAAGTGGGGTGACATGGGCTGAATTCGGTAGGTTTGAGATCAGGCGGACGGCTGCATTCTGAATGAGTTGAAGAAGCTTGGTGGCAGTGGTCGGAAGGCCAGCAAGCAGTGCATTGCAGTAGTCGAGATGTCTGTTGATTGGACGAGGAGTTGGGTGGCTTCTTTTGTCAGGAAGGGGTGGATCCTTCTGACGTTGCTCAGGAGGAATCTGCAGGTTCTGGTTGTTGCTGCGATGTGAGTGGAGAAGGTCAGCTGGTCGTCAAGGACAACACCACGTGTTACAAAGGATCAGATTAAACCGAATATATATATTTATTGATTGATATATATTGCATAATATTTGTATATAATAATAATTTAAATAATTCAAAGCCACCGTCAAGACATGTCTGTACATGCCCGGCCTTGCCCAAGAATACGAGACAGAAATGAGGTTGGCACTAGATTGTTCGCCGTGCATATAAATATGGCGCAGGTGAATACAGAAGTGTTGTTACCCAATAAGTTGAAGCCTCACCCACGATACTCCGTGTGGTGAAGTATGGCCTGTTTGGCCCCAAATAAGAGCATTGAGACCGCGTGCAAATTAATAACTGAATTGTCAGAGTTTGGCGCTATACCGTCGAGTGCGACATATTTCTATTAAGTCAGTAATAGTCTATTTGTGTATAGTGTATCGTGCGGCTAAAGTTCTACAGTGACCAGCATCACCAACGCTTCCTCGTATCAGCTAGAGAGCTTATCCAGGCTGGGCTGCTTTCATGGCGCTTTCACCCGAGGAGCCCTAGACGAGAACCGTGTGGACATGTACACTGGATTAATCTACCCGACGACTACATAGCCCTTTGCGGCTGGATTATATTTGCTTTTGGTCCTGTGATTAATGGAGCGGAGAATCGCCGACGCCTACACGTGTGTGGGATTTACCCTGTGAGGAGCCACGTCGAGTCTGCGCCTCAGAGAGCCTGAGGCAGGCTAGCTTTCTTCCCTGTGGATCTACAGGCTACGGAGAACAGCTGTATTCGTCTGTGGATCAAGATCTTATTGCACCGTCTCCCGTACTCGGAGTCTCCTTATCATCGTTGACCCAGGCTCTACTACCGACAGATCCTCTACCCCTGCTGGCTTACAACCGGGGGGACCCTTCCAGTATCTCCCGCTATATATTACTAGTGTACCATAGATATAATTCCCTAAGATTCAGGTTGTATAATTACCTCCTGCGTAACCAGAGAATGGACATTCATTATTGATTTGCCTACGCACATTCCTTTGCCTTATAAGCGCATCCAAAGTAAAATAGAGAAGTATATTATGTACCTTTTGCTGCAATAAATACTTAATTACAACTTTGTGTGGAACCGATTCATTGTGGGAAGTGTTCATCATATTTATATATCATGTACTGTATGGCCAGTAATTAAAGTACATAAGACGGTAGTAGTTTAATGATACCATACTTATCAATACAGTCAGGGAATTGTACCCCTCAGTTACACCACGGTTCTTGGCAGTTGGGGATGCGGCCACAGCTACATTCTCCACTGTGATGGAAAGGTCAGTCAGGGGGGAGGATTTGGCGGGGAGATGAAGCAATTCTGTTTTGCTTAGGTTCAGTTTGAGGTGGTTGGACGTCATCCAGGCGGAGATGTCGGACAGACAGGCCGAGATCCGCTCAGAGACGTGGATATCCGAGGGAGGAAAGGAGAGGAAGAGTTGAGTATCATCGGCATAGCAATGATACAAGAAGGCATGAGACGTGATAATGTTACCCAGAGATTTGGTGTAGAGGGAGAAGAGGAGGGGTCCAAGGACGGAGCCTTCGGGGACACCCGTCTGCAGGGGGCCGACAGGGTCCCTCTCCATGACACTTTGTAGGAGTGGTCGCTGAGCTATGATGTCAGCCATGTCAGCGCAGAGCCAGCCACTCCCATTCCTGTGAAGGATGCAAGGAGGATCTGATGGTTGACTGTGTCGAAGGCTGCAGACAGGTCCAGGAGAATCAGGACAGAGGCCTTTCGCTTTTGCTAAGTGAAGAGCCTCTGTGACCGCTATGAGGGCTGTCTCTGTGGAGTGACCAGTCCTGAAGCCTGACTGATTAGGATCTAGGAGGTCATTCTGTAAGAGATAATCAGTAAGTTGGTTGGATACAGCACGTTCAAGTGATTTAGAGAGGAAGGAGAGAAGAGAGACAGGACGATAGTTGTCTATGACGGTGGGGTTAATGGTTGGTTTTTTTATGAGCGGTGTGACTCTGGCTTGTTTTAGGGAGGTGGGGACCACCCCCGAGTTGAGGGAGGAGTTGATGGTTGCAGTTAGGAATGGGAGGATGTCTGGTGCTATGATCTGGAGGAGTGGGGAGGGTAACTGGTCCAGCTGGCATGTAGTGGAACGGTTTGACGTTACCAGTGTCAAGGTCTCAGCGTCTGTAATGGGAGTGAATGATTACAGAGTGAAGGATGAGGTTCTCGATTCAGCATTTGGAATGGGGGGATTGGCGAAGGGGCTGCGGATGTTCTCCACTTGCAGTTTGTGAAGGTTCTTGGCAGAGACCTCGAGCCTGTGGTGAAAGAAAGAGGCTTTGGCAGTAGTAATGGTTTTGGAAAAAGCTAACAAGACATTGTTATATGTGGCGATGTCAGCAGTGAGGCGTGTCTTTCTATACTTCCTCTCGGCCTCACTCATGACCCGTCTTTCTTCTCTCACTGCATCCATCAGCCATGGACTGGGTGCGGAACGGCGGGCAGGTTTCTCAGCGAGGGGACAGAGCTTGTCGAAGGAGGTTGAGAGGGCTGAGAGGAGGGTGGAGGTTGCCATCGCTGGGGGGAGAGCAGAGAAGGTGTCACTCAAAGGTAGAGCGGATAATATGTCAGAGGAGAGGGTGGAGGGGGAATTAGGATCACAGGTTGCGTCTGACTGAGAAAGTTGGAGTTGGAGTGGATGGCTTGGGATTAAGCATGAGAGTTAGTGAGAAGGATATGAAGAAATGGTCAGACCAATGAAGATGCGTTACCGTGGTGTTAATGATGCCAGAGTTACGGGAGAATATGAGATCCAAGGAGTTGCCTGCTTTGTGAGTGGGAGGCATGACAGTGGGAGTCCCTTCCTGCTCACTTGTCATACATAACTTGTAAGTCGCTTTGGATAAAAGTGTCAGCTAAATGACTAAATGTGAATGTAAATATTACATGGTGTCATAATAACCTCCTTCTCCTCCTTCTTCTCATTATTCTTCTTCTGCTTCTTCTCCTCCTCCTTCTCATTCTTCTTCTCCTTCGTCTTCTCCTTCTTCTTCTCATTCTTCTTCTTTCTTTATTATAAAATACAAATCATATAAAACTTTATCTAAATGCAACTGGTAGCAGTGTATTTGTGTTCAACAATACAGTCATGAGACCAACATTTGCTCCACTGTTTTCTTTATCTTTTTTCTTTTTGTCCAAGCCGATACTTTATCATTGAATGGTGTTATTCTGACTGCAACCAGAAGGGGGAGTGATAGAGACAGTACAATTGAGAGAGAGAGAGAGAGAGAAAGAGGGAAAGAGAGAGAATAGAGAAACAGATCTCAGATTTATCAGTAGTGTATAGACATGGTCGTCGACACATTTCGTCTCTGACTCCTCCCCCTCAAACTGACCACAGCAGTGTGACTGGAGCAGCACATGGGCAGAGAGGGCCTGACACACACAAACACACACATGCATACACACACACACACACACACACACACGCACAAACAAACACGCATACACACACACGCATACACACACACACACACGCATACACACACATACACACACATACATGCAAGCACACACACGTATGCACTCATACGGCACAGTAGCACACATCCCCATCCAAGAACAATGGGGCACTGAAAGTGCTGGAAAGAAGCCAAACCAATCCACCGGAGCCCATGACATATTTTCACATGCTGGAGTGACAGGGTAGATTACCAGATAGGATTACATGGTGCGCAAGTTAGTCTCAACTTTACCTACTCACACAATGACTCAGTGAGTTTGGTTTGTAGGGGTTTGTATACTTTATAATTCATAATGTATAAAAATAGTTAGAATCATGTGTATACTGTCCTGCAGAGACTTGGGAGACTTGAGACTCAACTTGAGACTCAACTTGACTTGCACATTTACAAAATATGACTTGACTAAACTTTTTAGCAAGAGGTCGCCCCAAAGATAAGATGAGATATTCCTTTATTGATCCTCTTGGGAAAATTCAGACCATAGAAGCATGGGGGAGGGGGGAGGGTACAGGTATGAGCAGGGTAATATAAATACAATAAATATAGGCAATAAAAATGTAATCTGAGGGGAGCTCCAGTTGCTCACCGCGTACCTCGGGCGCTGTTTCGGCGCCGGGGACAACCGTGCTCGTCACGGATCTGGGGTTAGCGAGTTCGATTCCCGGACTGCAGCCGTATCTTTCTCAGAGTGTCTTCCCCCCATCTGTACCCATTCAAACCTGTTTCTGTCGGTCATTCTTGACCAGAGAAAATGCGATAAACGCAGAAAAGAGCCAGTGGAATGGCCAAAGTAAAAAAAAATAAAAATAAAATGTAATCTGAATATAAAATATGAGAAAAATAAACCGTATACACAAAGGCACAGATGAGGGTCTGTATGCCCTATTGGTCATAATATATGTTATAGTCCATGCAGGGTTTAGTGTGAGTTGGACCTTTCTAATAGTTCTCAAGTTCTGCTGTTGTTAGTTCTCTGACAGCAGTCCATGCCCCTGGTTGTGGAGCCTGATGGCCGCTGGCACGAAGGACCCTCAAGACCCCTACGCTCTGCATCTTCTGGCCGTCTCAGACCTACTCCTATCCAAGCTCCGGGAGGGTCATCAAAGAGAAGTCGCCTATTCTCAGTACTTACCCCACAGTGGTGGAATGAACTACCCTCCCCATTTAGGACAGCCAAAACCCATCCAATCTTTCACAGTCGACTAAAGACGCACTTCTTCAACAATTATCTGAAAAAAATAAAAATAATAATAATAATCTAACCCTAACCAACCTTACTGTCATGCACTTGTCCTAATAAACGAACCTACACTGTAGCATGCAACACTTTGATGAACATTGTTACTCAGCTGATAGAGTTGTGCTGTGGCAACATTGACTGTATTTCATAATCCATATGTCTATAATTAGAGAAACCAGATGCAATACTAGCGTGACAGAAACTGTTTGAGTTCACATGAAACCCCCGCTGGTGGTGAAAACTGCAATCAGACAGCCATTCTCAACCCCCACTCGTGACTGAATACTGTATGTTAATATGGTGATAGCACCCCACTGGGTGCAGAGGACAGCTGGTCTGAACACAGGGCAGACCAGCTCAGATTTGTTAAGAGTAGAATGTATTTACAGGATGTTAGTCATGGAAACTGATTCACAAACAAGTTATTCTTTATCACTGTATAGTATCAAAATGTATACAAAAGAGTAAAAAACTGTGATAATACTGGAAGAGAGAAATTCATAATACACTAGAGACTTGGTAAAATGTTTAAGTGGAATACCCCCTGGACTGAGGAGACCGCAGCCCAAAAGGAGGGGGGCCTCCTGAGGACCTCCGCTGTTGACATGCCTCTGTGAAGAAAAGGCTGCAGCAAAGGAGGGGGCCAAAAGCACCCCCCCTCTATTTACTGAAGGACAACGACGAGAAGACACAGGCGGGGGCTGCAGCAGCAAGCCCCCACACAGGAGATCGATTGGGGACAGCCCCCACAGAAGAACCAACCGGATTGGACCAAAACGTACTACTAGACTGTTATGATTGGTGGGAAATTATAGTATTTAAGAGCAAACACAGTGTTAATTCAGGAGCCCAGACAAACCCAGGTCTGCGGCTCCCCGCTCCCATCCAGAGAAGGCTGTCTGCTGATTTTTCATGTGAGTAAGCTGGATGGAGTAGTCACTGTTTGTGATATATAGATTTAGATGCCTATCTTAGAAACCAGGCTTACTCATGTGTAAAGTGCTTACAGTAGATTCTCTATTTTCATTGATGTTGACATGACTGTGTATGTACATGCGGGGTTTGATGTGCAAACCTTATTGATCCTTTGTACAAACATGTTAAATGGACTCTGAATAATCCTTGTATGTGAAAAAGCAACTTTCTAATTCACTCTGAGCCCCGAGGCAAATAAATGAGTTTGAACTATAGTTAGAGTAGAGTCAGTAGAGAAAGACCATTTGAATCATTGATGACCTTCTTTCCTCCTTCCAGATAACAACCTCATTGTACTGTAAATAACCTTAGGTATTGATTAAGAATATACCACAGTGCCCTTCCTGATGACTTGTCGTACAGAACTTGTAAGTCACTTTGGATAAAAGCGTCAGCTAAATGACTAAATGTAAATGGCAGAGGTGGTTAGTGGAGTGTCGGGGGGGGGGGGGGGGGGTATGATTCCATGGCTGACCGTGCTCCTCATCTTGGCTAGTCATCCAGGATAGCAACCAGCTTCTTTCTCATCCTCCTCTCCACCACCACTAGTTTGATCAGCCTTCCTCACCAACGTGATCAGTTTGTTGATGTCCCTTGAATTGATGTTGAGTTGGAGGTGGTTGCTGTCACTCCACCCTACGAAGCTCTCCACCAGGGCTCTGTACTCCTCCTCGTCGTTTTCCGCAATGTAACTTACGATGGAGGAGTTGTCTGAGAACTTCTGTAGGTGGAAACCGCTTGAGTTATAGCAGAATGGGGGGGGGGGGGGGGGGGGGGGGGGGGGTTGGTGAGGTAGTCAGTGATCCAGGCCATGTTCCAGCTGCATCATCTTGAGCTTCTCCACTAGCTGCAAAGGCTGGATGGTGTTAAAGGTGCTGGAGAAGTCCAAGAACATGATTCTCACTGTGCTGCGATAGAAGCCATATTTTGTATCAAATGTAACACACGTTAATGTCCCCATGGGCCGGTCTTCTTTAAACAAGTGAAGAAGAAACATCACAATAAATCAAGAACAAAACAAAAACACCATGCAATCAAAAATTAAATGTAAAATGAATAAATGAATGCAACAGTCGGGACAGGCGTTAGACAGTTTGCGTGTTTGTGATGGGCGGACATAGCAATAGATACATGTAGTAAGCATATATGTGAATAGAATAGATACATGTAGTAAGCATATATTTGAATAGAATAGAAATACTTAACCTAGCAATGAACTAGTACAGGCATGGTTTAGATGTTGTAGGTCAGACAGAAGACCGTATGAAGCTGATCAATGACCTCAAGGGTGCACATAACCAATGTGGGGGTAGAACAGTCACTGCAATCTTGGCCATCACACAGAGACATCCACCACCTTGGTCAACACTACGAGACAACCACTCAGAGAGATGGGGAGATGGGGGCAGGGGTTAGAGAGTTCCCATATTTGTAGTGGGCAGAGTTGAAGCAATACATACATGTAGTGGGCTGTTAAGTGTAAGTGTTAATATGTTTGCATGTACAGTAACTGCACTTTAACTGTTCCACACTAAGAGGGCGCTATACTATAGGCGTAAGGAGACGCAGCTATTGTAGCTGACATCAGGTAGCAGGTATAAGGGATTCTTCCCTCCCCCTCTGTCTCTCTCTCTCTCTCTAGCTCTCACGAGAGCAGGTCTAGTGGTGCAATATACATATGTGAAATAAACCACGCCAGTTAAGGCTAAAGAAGACCTCGTCATCATGACCAGTTATTGCTCCCCATGTGACTCTGTCAACAGGTTATGTGCCCAGATCATGGAAGACCAAAATAACGATAGCTAGTTAGCTGAAAAGTCTAGGCTAGTTTAGCAGCGGGAAAACCGCGGGACGCTAAAGCTAAGCTAACGGGCAGCTAAGCTAAGCTACAATCAAAAGATGGCGACCAGAGGCAGAAACAAGTGGCCCACGTTTGACGGAAGGGCAGTTGTGCTGTATGCACGGAGTGGGGCTGAAAAAGACAATTTTGACGGGCCTCACAGGAGAAATAACGGAGGCCGCGTGAGCCCTGGATACTAAGCTGAGCGCCGACGCATACTGCGAGCTAGCACCACTCCTAGACAACACGAGTTTGGGGCTGATATTCCGGGACACAAAGGACAAAGGCAGAGTGAGTCTAAAAGTGTTAAGAGAACATTGCAGAGGTAGGCCCCGTGTAAACGACCCTCCAGGTAGCGTCATTCTTGAAGCACCGCCAAACCGGAAGCAGCTAACCGGAAGCAGCTACCGCGAGCATGAGCTCAGCTTGACGGATGAAATGAAGGTTTAGGTTACAGTTAAAAGGAAAGAGAAATCTCCATGAATATCTTCGTTGTTCTTTTGTTATTTGGAAATGGTTTACAAAGTAACTGCTGTGCACTTTCTATGGTTTAATATTTGGTTTGAACTCACTTTTGTTCGTGTTTTCGACAACCTAAAGTTAGTCCTGTACTGTGAGGAATACGTTGTGTTCTTGCTAGCTTGGTCATTGCATATTGCTAGCTTGCCTACACATTTAATAAGGTCCAGAGTACCAGCATTTTAAGAGTTTTGTTTGCTTATAGATCCGGAAAGAAGACGCTCATGTGGTTTATGGTTAAGCCCCCTGTTGGAGAGAGAGGACAAGGTACTGGGATGTCAAATTGTCCTATTTAGTGATATGGGCTGTTTATTTTATATTTGTATTCATTTATGTATTTGGCTATGTCACTGTTATTGGAAGCCATTTGTGTCAAGTGTTATGTTAGCTTATTGAACAATGTGAATGTGGCACTTATGTATATCTAATATATATCTGAGTATATTTTCTTTGTCTTTCTTTGTCTTTTCACTTCAGCTCTTACGTTGTGAACTGAAAATAAACATTCATGAAACACCAGTAAAGGAGTCCATCCATCACTCTCCCAGGGATGCTACAGTAAGAGCTTACTCTATGGTGAAGTGGAACATCGGATATTTGTCTCCCGGACCCTGTACTGAACTTCACACTCACTTGAGCTGTTAAGAGAAGGAACCGTTTCATTACCTTACCATAGACCTGATAATTAATTACCTTTTTTGTTTTAAAAATGCACACTTCATGTAGAGCTTCCTTTGTTATTGTGTGTATTATAGTCATTGCTTTGGCATGAACACTGATGTAAATGCCCATAGATAACACATTCAATGCTGGTTATTTGCCCTAATTTACCATTCAAAGTGTATGCTGTGCTATTTCTCTGTCCATGTCTATGCTGCTCTGTATGAAGGCGCAACCACATTCACTTTATTCTAACGTTGAAAGGTGCAATAATTAGCTCATCATGGCATCCTTAGAAGGGAAAGGAAAGTTACATAGTAAGGAAACTAGCTCCCCAGATGAGGTCAAAGGCTTAGGAGAAGAGCATCATACAGAGGTAGGCCTAGGGTTGGAAGAGTCTGAAAACCCACAGAAGGAACCTAGTGAAGAGGAAAAAGGTCCCACTGATATCCCTGAGGAAGAGGATGACCTAACTGAAGGTCTCCGACGCTCCCACCGTACACCGCGCCCAACAGAAAGGATGCGTGTGCACCAAGAGGAAGAAGCATGCAAAAGGGAGAAAAGACTGCTGTACCTGTATGAAAAATGGAAGCTCGACATTTGCAAGGCAAGAGATGAGATGAAAACATACATGTCAGAGGAGGAGCTCTGGACTCTCATCGACAAACTAAATAGGTCTAAGACGGACGTTTGTATGATGTATGTCGAAATCAGAGAGCCGCGCCTCCCAATGACATAAGACGACAAGTGGATACGTGCAAGACAGTAATCAGGGAATTAGTCAACATCGCTCATGATAGAACCATAGGTACAGAAGACGATTTCAATGTCCAACGGGAAAGGAGCCGACTTCATGAACTGTGTCGCCATGACTATGCAAGGTCGGTCTATGGATCTGCCTCTGACGTCTCCTCATTAACTCAGAGCAGCAGGTCTGCACAAGGCTCGTCTATAATAACTAGGCGTGTGGATGCAGCGGCTGAACTAGCCGAAAAGGAAGCCACCTATAAAATGATGCAAGTAGAGGAAAAACAAAGGGAAGCTATACGCGAACTAGAGGAACAACAACGAAAGGCTCTGGAGGTACAAAAGCGTGAGTTGGAGCGACTGCAGGCCAAGAAGGAAGTGTTCGCAGCCCAAGCCAAACTAAAGGTCTACGACGATCAGATCAGACATGAAGCTGCCGAACACATCAATGAAAACAATGCAGAGATGAGGAACGCACCTGCTGCCACACTCTTTCCATCTCATGCTGCACCAACCTCTCATTCTGACATCACTGCTCTCGCACAGGTCTTCCATGCATGTGAAAGATTCACAGAGATGTCACTGGATGAGCGACGCAACTTCATAAAGGAGAAGAGACTATGCTATGGATGTCTAAAGCCAGGACATAATGCGAAAGACTGTTGCCATCGTCACTCCTGTGACACCTGCAAGAGAAAACATCCTACAGCCCTCCACGATAACAACTATCAAAGAGAAGAAAGGCCTGCACCTGATACAGAATCAGATCAAGACCTTGAGGCAAGATCCCTCAGTGTAGCAGTTGGAGGCTCATCCAGCACATCAATGATTCTACCAGTATGGGTTTCCTCCAAAAGTAACCCAACTATGGAGAGACTTGTCTACGCTCTTCTTGACACTCAAAGCGATACTACATTTATCGACCAAGAGGTGAGTGACGGTCTTAATGCAGACAAGCATCCAGTTAAACTGAAGCTGACAACCATGAGCGGAAAGGACACAATTCTCACAAGTGAGAGAGTCTGCGGCCTTCGTGTAAGAGGATATAGCTCTGCCACTCGATCTTTCAGTGGCCTACACTAAGGACTGCATACCCGTAAACCGTGCACACATCCCCACTTGTAAGACGGCTAAAAAATGGAGTCATCTAGCAGGAATAGCAGACGAAATTCAAACACTAAAAGACTGCGAAGTGGGTCTTCTCATAGGTTATAATTGCTCGAGAGCCATGGCTCCAAGGCAAGTCATCCTCGGAGCAGATGAGGAACCATACGCTGTATGGACAGATCTAGGGTGGAGTATCGTGGGGCCCTCAGCTCAAAGGCAGGATTCGTTGAGCACCAGTCGCATGTGCCACAGAACCACAGTTAAAGAGCTACCCCCGGCCACACCGGCCGATGTTATCCGCATTCTAGAGTCAGACTTTAAGGACGGCAGTGAAGACGGAAAAACAGTGTCTCAAGATGACATCACGTTTCTGAAAGGGATGGATGAAGGAATACGGAAAACCAAACAAGGCCATTACGAAATGCCCCTGCCCTTCAAAAACAGACTCCCCAACAATAAGAACTCAGCCCTGATTCACCTTAAAAGGAAACTGCAGCGCGACGAAGGGTACAAGAAGAAATACGTCAAGTTCATGGAAGAGGTTATTGGAAAGGGGGGCGCAGAACCAGTCGAAGATGGTGGGAGAGAAGGCGAAAAGGTGGTACATTCCCCATCACAGCGTCTTTCACGCAAAGAAACCTGACAAACTTTGCATTGTGTTTGACTGCTCAGCAAGTTACAAAGGAACAAGCCTCAATGACCACCTCCTTTCTGGGCCCGACATGTTGAACAACTTGAGTGGAGTGCTCATCCGCTTTCGCCAGCACCCAGTTGCTCTGATGTGCGACGTTGAAATTTTTTTCCATCAATTTCACGTCCAGGAAGCTGATCGAGACTACTTGCTCTTTCTCTGGTGGAAGCAAGGAGACCTGAACTCACCGCCCAGGGAGTTCCGCATGAAGGTGCATCTGTTCGGTGCGGCCTCCTCGCCAGGGTGTGCCAACTACGGACTAAAGCACTTAGCTAAGGAGAAGGCACACACCTACCCGCATGGATCACAATTCGTCATGAGAGACTTTTACATGGACGACGGGGTCACAAGTGTTGAAAACACAGAGTGCAATTCAGTTAGCCAAAGAAGCACGCAACCTCTGTGCCACAGGTGGCCTCCGTCTACATAAGTTTGTGTCAAACAACAGAGATGTCCTCGAGAGTATCCCGCTCTCTGAACGAGCAACCAACGTAAAGTGCATGCGCCTCACCTTTGATGAGCTGCCACTTGAAAGAGCTCTCGGGATTCAATGGGACACAGAGTCTGACAACTTCTGTCTCAATGTCAACCTTAAAGAACAGCCTCCTACACGCCGCGGCATCCTGTCAACAGTAGCCTCCCTGTACGACCCCCTCGGGTTTGTGGCACCGGTCCTGCTCAAAGGGAAGATGATTCTCCAGGAGATGTGCAGGCGTGGAACCCTCTCCCAGAGGAGCTTTGTCCAAAATGGGATAAATGGAAAGCTGAACTAGCACAGTTGGAAAACGTCACCATATCTTGTACCTACTCACCTGCTGGATTTGGAAAAGTCTCAAAGGTGGAGCTCCATCATTTCTCAGATGCCAGTACTAAAGGGTACGGTCAATGTTCGTACTTGAGACTTAAAAATTAAAAAGGAGGTGTCCACTGCGCCCACGGAAAAACGTGTGTCTCGCCGACCAAGGTCACAACTATTCCCAGATTGGAATTGACAGCCGCGGTTATCACTGTGAAAATGAGCAGCCTGCTCAAAGAGGAATTTGGCTCTCCTGGTGCTGAGGAGTTCTTCTGGACTTATTCGAAAGTAGTCGTGGGATACATGAGGAATGAAGCAAGATGATTCCACACCTTTGTCTCTAACCGTGTCCAACGGATTCATCTCAGCTCAGACCCTCAACAATGGAGATACGTCCCAACAAGTGACAACCCTGCTGACCATGCGTCCAGGGGCTTGGCGCTGCCTGCAGATGATGCTCCAGAGCTAACTATTGGAGATTCAGAAGTCAGAAGTGCTTTGCACTTAGCACAACGACCAAGGAGCAAAGCACTATTGTTGATCACTTGTCTAAGTTTTCTTCTTGGTCACTCGCTACTCGAGCTATCGCACGCATTCAGAGACGCGTCCACAAGTATAAATCTAACTCACTAACCTCTCGAATAATCAGAGATCATATAGAATTAGCGGCAGTGGCTAGTCCGTAATGAACTAGAATGGAGAAGTAAGATGACTCCTTCCATCCACTAGTCTGGGGGTCCACCTTGGGCAAGTGGTAGCACCCCCTAAGCCTCCCTACCTGGGGACACAGGCCAACTAGGTTATTCCTTATTATGGAATCAGTCGGATTTACAGTGTAATATAAACCACTCCTGATTGGTGGGAGTGTAAACGACCCTCCAGGTAGCGTCATTCGGTTTGTGTGTGATAGGGAACTTTTATTTTGAAGCACCGCCAAACCGGAAGCAGCTAACGCAGTGGCGGCTCGCCACTAGGGGCGCTCGGGCGCCGCCCCCCCTGGTTAACCCTGGTTAAAAGAGAGATGAACAAGAAACTTTTTGTTTTTGTTTTTTGTTTTATAGCCCTATAAATAATATAAACATGTTTAAAATGAATAATATTTACTCATTTTAAGTATGTTTGTGTTTCCAATTGTAGCAGTCTGGAAAATATGGTATATTATTCAGAACTGCTGACTGGTGTTTTATATCCCTTTTGTACACAAAGACATTCTAACTAGTGTCATTGATATTCACACGAACAATGACACAAGCGTCCCCTTCCGAAGAGCACTGGAATATGGATTATAAATGACAGTACTGAATCATATTCTACAATGCGTCTCCCCTTGTGACTGGCAGGCGGGACCAGCAGGGGGCGGTAGCAGGCAGAGAGTGGCGGAGAGAGTTGGGAGGTGATATATGGAGGAGACCAGCGGAAGCCGTTCTCTTCGGCAGTGAACTTGGACAACGAGTAGTCACAGCTAACGGGGGCTCTGGATAGCCCTGTTGCTGACGTTATGCCAGAGGGCCCCGTGAGAGGACAACGGGTGATAACCAGTACTGGCTAGTGGACACGATATCCTAGCAGTACCAGCGGTAGTATATGAACAATAAGTGCAGAGCCAGGCACTAGCAATCGGGTTATGATAGTTACTGTGGGTGGTATAAGTAACGTGCGGTTAAACAAGTATCTAAGTCTTTAACTACCGAGTTATAGTAGTTACAGTGTGCGGTATAGAGTGCACGCACCAGGACGAGCGTGGGCCAATGACCATTCTGCTCCGGCTGACTTCGATCAGACCTGCAACCGGCTGCCTGCATTCAGCCTGCTCCGGAGGACTTCACTCAGACCTGCACCAGGCTGCCTGCGGCCGACGGGAGTTCCGCCCATCCAGCAGGGGTCGTCATCGCTTAGTACACGCTCTCAGCCGGCGCTGCCTCTCTGCCTAGCTCCGCCTGCTAACATCCTCGCCGAGAGCGTTCGACGCCATCTTGCCTCCCGGACAACAGTGGAGTGGCGAGGCGGCCATTTCGGATGAGCAGCATGGGTGGAGACAGGGGTCCTGAGGAGAGAGAACTATCATGGCAGCACTTAATTATGTTAATGCTATGCAGGAGATGGGCGTTGCTGGAGGGGGTTTGTTGACGCCCCAGCTCACTTTGTCTGAAGTGTGAAAAGTGGCCTTCCTTTGAGAGGGCTTTCACCCCCTTAAGTATTCTAGGACACAACCAGGTTTACAAGTTATAATTGAGCACATCGTGTTAAAAAAAATCTCAGATTTCAACATATGACACATCATTTGAAAGCTTAGCAATCTGGAATGTAGAGATCTGGCACAAAGCGCTGTGAGGTGACACAAATGAGCATTGATGCTCCCGATTCCTTATACAATACACAGTGTGGTGCAGCCCGCGGGCGAAAGTAACGTTGCTACTACCATTTCATAGGGGTACCCGAACAATATATGCCGGCATTAAGATAGGACTTTACCGGTATTTTGTGGGCTCACTCTTTTATTTCATTCCTTTTCTTTGAGCGTGATAATGTGTGTGTTTCATAATATTTCCTGTTCAGTGAATCCCTTTTATTATCCTTCCCTATGCTCCCCCTTCCTTCCCCATATTACCAACCGGGAACAGTGTATGTGTAATTCCTTAGAGAAGGTAAATACTGTGTTCCGCCCAGACGTGGGCAGCACTTAGTCTGGGTACCGTGAGAGCACTTGGTGCCTGGGTGTAATACTATAATTGATTTATGCCAGTGTAATCATTGTGTTGATACCCATGGTGCAGTAATCACCAGACGTAGCATTGTTGTAACTAGGCTGAGTTACAATAACATCCATCCAGAACGGGAGCACTGTGTGCGTGTCTTTTATTGAACCTAACCCTAATCCTAACCCTTTGATGCGGGTAATATATATATCATTAACCCCTTCCTATTCTACCTTCCATTTCCACTGTAAGGTTTCTGGTGTTACTGAGGGAGGGTACTGCTTGCGGCGGGAACCAAGTTATTTCTTTACCATCCAGTCATTAGGTGTGGGAGGGCTAAGGAGACAATTGTGGAGCGTGAGGGTGTGTTGGGGAGTACTGCTGACTGCCCCAGAGAGAGGGAGGAAGACCAGAGTACCAGACCAGGTTTGTAAATCCTGGGCCTCATACACTCCCACTGCCAGTCTCCAGTTGACGCTCCGGACCCCAAAGACAGAGGTGCAGCTGGCCAGAGTGCTACTGTGTCTCGCTACCTAGTGACCGCGCACCACAGTTCCCACGAAGCAGGGATAATCCACCCTGCTACATTTGGCGTCACGAACAGGATCAACATCCTACTCCACTCCCTCGTAAGTGACGACCCAGAGACCTGAGATGTCGGACGACGACACCCCGAAGCCGGAGGTCAAAGCCAGGCCGTCCCGGTCGGAGCGACGAGATGACCCGTCGGCCCCTCTCAAAGAAGAAGGGGAGAAAGCTGAGACGGTACGGACGTTGGCCGCAGAAGTGGAGTTCCTAAAGGGTCAACTCCAAGACCAGGCGGGCGTCCTGGACCACCAGGCCGAACAACTGGAACGGGCCAGGCGCCAAGAGTCGCTCGCCGTGGCACAGGCCATGTTCCAACAGCTCCCTCCAGCGCCCCTCCCGGTGGTGTACGTCCAACGAGAGCGGAAGTGCAGCGAATTTGGGGGTGAAAACGAGAGGGGGGAACTGCCTGTGGAAGACTGGATCCAGGCAATGAGGACCCATCTCCGTGCCAGTCGAGTGCCCGCGGAGGAACAAGCGGAGGTCGTACAGCTCCACCTCAAAGGTGAGGCGAAGCAGACGGTATGTTTCCGGACGGAGGGAACTGTCCCCGACACTGAAGCCTTGTTCTCGCTCCTCGAAGAAACCTATGGGGACAAGGTCCCGGTCAGCGTTCGCCTGGGGGAGTTCTTTGACCGAAGACAGGCCGCCGGCGAGACCGTGCGCCAGTTCGCCTATGACCTGCAGGAGAGGATCCGTTGCCTACGACGTCGGGCGCCTATGCTGGTCGCCGACGCCACCGCCCTGCTGCAGGAGCGGTTTGTGGTGGGCCTCAGGGACGAGGCCCTGAGGAGAGAAATGCGGAAGTACATGAGGGAGGACGGGACGCGGCCGCTTCCTCAGGTACTGCAGGCGGCGATCGATTGGACAGAGGACGAGCTGATCCTCCCCGCCGACAAGGGTTCCCCCCGGGGTTTAGTACACGCCGCGGCCGCGGAGAGACGAGAGGCCCCACCGAACGTCGACGCGCTGCAGGAGACTATTAGGCAGCTCCAGGCAGGAATGGAGCGGCTAGGTGCGCGCCAGGAGCAACTAGTCCAGACCTTCCAACAGGAACGTGCCGCACCCCGGAGAGGCGCCACCGGACGGCGACGCAGAGACGACGCGACCGCCGACACGCAAGAGCCCCGCCGAGACGAAGACGGCAGGCTGATCTGCTATGCCTGCAATCAGCCGGGCCACATCAGCAGGGACTGCCCCCGCTCGGCCGGCGAGCCACGCCCCGACTCTACTCCCCACCCCGAAGCTCCGGGCCCGTCAGGGTACCGACCCGGACCACGAAGGGCAGTCGACGCCGTCGTAACCAGAGTCGCCGTGGAGAGATGCGAGCCACCTCCGGAACTAGCCGCACTTCAGGAGTCCATCCGACAGCTCTTCGCCGGCCAGGAGCAGTTGGGCGCGCGCATGGAGCAGCTATTCCAGGCGCTTCAACAGGAGCGAGATACGCCCCAGAGAGGCTTCGCCGGAAGCCGACGGAGGGAAGACGTGCCCTCTACCCCGCGCAGACTACCCCGCTGGAGCGAGGATGGGAGGCTGATCTGCTACACCTGCCAACAGCCCGGCCATATCTGCCGCGAGTGCCCCCGCGCGGTGGGAGAAGCGCGCCCGAAGGAAGCGCCGGGCGGTGAGGTTCCTCGCCCGCCAGTACAGGGCGTCACCCACCCAGCAGCCGGCGGGTCGTCCCACCTGGCGACCGCCAGACGATGGGCTGGGGAGAGAGGTGTAGTGACGTGCCAGATGATACGCCACCAAGGCGGCCGGCCCGACGGACGCGCTGGTGGCCGGAGCCCGAGGCGCAGAACGGCCCGCCGCGGGGCCCAGCCCTGGTCGCGAGGCCAACCGAAGAGGTGAGCCCACGGGAGCCGCCGGAAGTCAACAGCGGAGGGTATGTGACGATCTCGGCGGAAGAAGTTCGGGCTCGCTTGCTCCACTGCGCCCACGGAAAAACGTGTGTCTCACCGACCAAGGTCACAACTATTCCCAGATTGGAATTGACAGCCGCGGTTATCACTGTGAAAATGAGCAGCCTGCTCAAAGAGGAATTTGGCTCTCCTGGTGCTGAGGAGTTCTTCTGGACTTATTCGAAAGTAGTCGTGGGATACATGAGGAATGAAGCAAGATGATTCCACACCTTTGTCTCTAACCGTGTCCAACGGATTCATCTCAGCTCAGACCCTCAACAATGGAGATACGTCCCAACAAGTGACAACCCTGCTGACCATGCGTCCAGGGGCTTGGCGCTGCCTGCAGATGATGCTCCAGAGCTAACTATTGGAGATTCAGAAGTCAGAAGTGCTTTGCACTTAGCACAACGACCAAGGAGCAAAGCACTATTGTTGATCACTTGTCTAAGTTTTCTTCTTGGTCACTCGCTACTCGAGCTATCGCACGCATTCAGAGACGCGTCCACAAGTATAAATCTAACTCACTAACCTCTCGAATAATCAGAGATCATATAGAATTAGCGGCAGTGGCTAGTCCGTAATGAACTAGAATGGAGAAGTAAGATGACTCCTTCCATCCACTAGTCTGGGGGTCCACCTTGGGCAAGTGGTAGCACCCCCTAAGCCTCCCTACCTGGGGACACAGGCCAACTAGGTTATTCCTTATTATGGAATCAGTCGGATTTACAGTGTAATATAAACCACTCCTGATTGGTGGGAGTGTAAACGACCCTCCAGGTAGCGTCATTCGGTTTGTGTGTGATAGGGAACTTTTATTTTGAAGCACCGCCAAACCGGAAGCAGCTAACCGCAGTGGCGGCTCGCCACTAGGGGCGCTCGGGCGCCGCCCCCCCTGGTTAACCCTGGTTAAAAGAGAGATGAACAAGAAACGTTTTGTTTTTGTTTTTTGTTTTATAGCCCTATAAATAATATAAACATGTTTAAAATGAATAATATTTACTCATTTTAAGTATGTTTGTGTTTCCAATTGTAGCAGTCTGGAAAATATGGTATATTATTCAGAACTGCTGACTGGTGTTTTATATCCCTTTTGTACACAAAGACATTCTAACTAGTGTCATTGATATTCACACGAACAATGACACAAGCGTCCCCTTCCGAAGAGCACTGGAATATGGATTATAAATGACAGTACTGAATCATATTCTACAATGCGTCTCCCCTTGTGACTGGCAGGCGGGACCAGCAGGGGGCGGTAGCAGGCAGAGAGTGGCGGAGAGAGTTGGGAGGTGATATATGGAGGAGACCAGCGGAAGCCGTTCTCTTCGGCAGTGAACTTGGACAACGAGTAGTCACAGCTAACGGGGGCTCTGGATAGCCCTGTTGCTGACGTTATGCCAGAGGGCCCCGTGAGAGGACAACGGGTGATAACCAGTACTGGCTAGTGGACACGATATCCTAGCAGTACCAGCGGTAGTATATGAACAATAAGTGCAGAGCCAGGCACTAGCAATCGGGTTATGATAGTTACTGTGGGTGGTATAAGTAACGTGCGGTTAAACAAGTATCTAAGTCTTTAACTACCGAGTTATAGTAGTTACAGTGTGCGGTATAGAGTGCACGCACCAGGACGAGCGTGGGCCAACGACCATTCTGCTCCGGCTGACTTCGATCAGACCTGCAACCGGCTGCCTGCATTCAGCCTGCTCCGGAGGACTTCACTCAGACCTGCACCAGGCTGCCTGCGGCCGACGGGAGTTCCGCCCATCCAGCAGGGGTCGTCATCGCTTAGTACACGCTCTCAGCCGGCGCTGCCTCTCTGCCTAGCTCCGCCTGCTAACATCCTCGCCGAGAGCGTTCGACGCCATCTTGCCTCCCGGACAACAGTGGAGTGGCGAGGCGGCCATTTCGGATGAGCAGCATGGGTGGAGACAGGGGTCCTGAGGAGAGAGAACTATCATGGCAGCACTTAATTATGTTAATGCTATGCAGGAGATGGGCGTTGCTGGAGGGGGTTTGTTGACGCCCCAGCTCACTTTGTCTGAAGTGTGAAAAGTGGCCTTCCTTTGAGAGGGCTTTCACCCCCTTAAGTATTCTAGGACACAACCAGGTTTACAAGTTATAATTGAGCACATCGTGTTAAAAAAAATCTCAGATTTCAACATATGACACATCATTTGAAAGCTTAGCAATCTGGAATGTAGAGATCTGGCACAAAGCGCTGTGAGGTGACACAAATGAGCATTGATGCTCCCGATTCCTTATACAATACACAGTGTGGTGCAGCCCGCGGGCGAAAGTAACGTTGCTACTACCATTTCATAGGGGTACCCGAACAATATATGCCGGCATTAAGATAGGACTTTACCGGTATTTTGTGGGCTCACTCTTTTATTTCATTCCTTTTCTTTGAGCGTGATAATGTGTGTGTTTCATAATATTTCCTGTTCAGTGAATCCCTTTTATTATCCTTCCCTATGCTCCCCCTTCCTTCCCCATATTACCAACCGGGAACAGTGTATGTGTAATTCCTTAGAGAAGGTAAATACTGTGTTCCGCCCAGACGTGGGCAGCACTTAGTCTGGGTACCGTGAGAGCACTTGGTGCCTGGGTGTAATACTATAATTGATTTATGCCAGTGTAATCATTGTGTTGATACCCATGGTGCAGTAATCACCAGACGTAGCATTGTTGTAACTAGGCTGAGTTACAATAACATCCATCCAGAACGGGAGCACTGTGTGCGTGTCTTTTATTGAACCTAACCCTAATCCTAACCCTTTGATGCGGGTAATATATATATCATTAACCCCTTCCTATTCTACCTTCCATTTCCACTGTAAGGTTTCTGGTGTTACTGAGGGAGGGTACTGCTTGCGGCGGGAACCAAGTTATTTCTTTACCATCCAGTCATTAGGTGTGGGAGGGCTAAGGAGACAATTGTGGAGGGTGAGGGTGTGTTGGGGAGTACTGCTGACTGCCCCAGAGAGAGGGAGGAAGACCAGAGTACCAGACCAGGTTTGTAAATCCTGGGCCTCATACACTCCCACTGCCAGTCTCCAGTTGACGCTCCGGACCCCAAAGACAGAGGTGCAGCTGGCCAGAGTGCTACTGTGTCTCGCTACCTAGTGACTGCGCACCACAGTTCCCACGAAGCAGGGATAATCCACCCTGCTACATTTGGCGTCACGAACAGGATCAACATCCTACTCTACTCCCTCGTAAGTGACGACCCAGAGACCTGAGATGTCGGACGACGACACCCCGAAGCCGGAGGTCAAAGCCAGGCCGTCCCGGTCGGAGCGACGAGATGACCCGTCGGCCCCTCTCAAAGAAGAAGGGGAGAAAGCTGAGACGGTACGGACGTTGGCCGCAGAAGTGGAGTTCCTAAAGGGTCAACTCCAAGACCAGGCGGGCGTCCTGGACCACCAGGCCGAACAACTGGAACGGGCCAGGCGCCAAGAGTCGCTCGCCGTGGCACAGGCCATGTTCCAACAGCTCCCTCCAGCGCCCCTCCCGGTGGTGTACGTCCAACGAGAGCGGAAGTGCAGCGAATTTGGGGGTGAAAACGAGAGGGGGGAACTGCCTGTGGAAGACTGGATCCAGGCAATGAGGACCCATCTCCGTGCCAGTCGAGTGCCCGCGGAGGAACAAGCGGAGGTCGTACAGCTCCACCTCAAAGGTGAGGCGAAGCAGACGGTATGTTTCCGGACGGAGGGAACTGTCCCCGACACTGAAGCCTTGTTCTCGCTCCTCGAAGAAACCTATGGGGACAAGGTCCCGGTCAGCGTTCGCCTGGGGGAGTTCTTTGACCGAAGACAGGCCGCCGGCGAGACCGTGCGCCAGTTCGCCTATGACCTGCAGGAGAGGATCCGTTGCCTATGACGTCGGGCGCCTATGCTGGTCGCCGACGCCACCGCCCTGCTGCAGGAGCGGTTTGTGGTGGGCCTCAGGGACGAGGCCCTGAGGAGAGAAATGCGGAAGTACATGAGGGAGGACGGGACGCGGCCGCTTCCTCAGGTACTGCAGGCGGCGATCGATTGGACAGAGGACGAGCTGATCCTCCCCGCCGACAAGGGTTCCCCCCGGGGTTTAGTACACGCCGCGGCCGCGGAGAGACGAGAGGCCCCACCGAACGTCGACGCGCTGCAGGAGACTATTAGGCAGCTCCAGGCAGGAATGGAGCGGCTAGGTGCGCGCCAGGAGCAACTAGTCCAGACCTTCCAACAGGAACGTGCCGCACCCCGGAGAGGCGCCACCGGACGGCGACGCAGAGACGACGCGACTGCCGACACGCAAGAGCCCCGCCGAGACGAAGACGGCAGGCTGATCTGCTATGCCTGCAATCAGCCGGGCCACATCAGCAGGGACTGCCCCCGCTCGGCCGGCGAGCCACGCCCCGACTCTACTCCCCACCCCGAAGCTCCGGGCCCGTCAGGGTACCGACCCGGACCACGAAGGGCAGTCGACGCCGTCGTAACCAGAGTCGCCGTGGAGAGATGCGAGCCACCTCCGGAACTAGCCGCACTTCAGGAGTCCATCCGACAGCTCTTCGCCGGCCAGGAGCAGTTGGGCGCGCGCATGGAGCAGCTATTCCAGGCGCTTCAACAGGAGCGAGATACGCCCCAGAGAGGCTTCGCCGGAAGCCGACGGAGGGAAGACGTGCCCTCTACCCCGCGCAGACTACCCCGCTGGAGCGAGGATGGGAGGCTGATCTGCTACACCTGCCAACAGCCCGGCCATATCTGCCGCGAGTGCCCCCGCGCGGTGGGAGAAGCGCGCCCGAAGGAAGCGCCGGGCGGTGAGGTTCCTCGCCCGCCAGTACAGGGCGTCACCCACCCAGCAGCCGGCGGGTCGTCCCACCTGGCGACCGCCAGACGATGGGCTGGGGAGAGAGGTGTAGTGACGTGCCAGATGATACGCCACCAAGGCGGCCGGCCCGACGGACGCGCTGGTGGCCGGAGGCCCGAGGCGCAGAACGGCCCGCCGCGGGGCCCAGCCCTGGTCGCGAGGCCAACCGAAGAGGTGAGCCCACGGGAGCCGCCGGAAGTCAACAGCGGAGGGTATGTGACGATCTCGGCGGAAGAAGTTCGGGCTCGCTTGCTCCGGGCTGCGCGTGGTCGGCCGGCCTCCGTCCGTGCTCGCCGGAGCCCCGAGAAGCGGACCAATCCGTCGGAGGTCCCAGTGGTCAGCGCCAGGCAGATAACGGCTCAGAAGGAAGACAGTGGCTATAGCTGGGACGAGATACGGCGGTTCCAAGGGGAGGACCCGGAGGTGGGGCCCGTACGAGAGGCGGTGATGAAGGGGAGCTGCCCCGCCGGAGTGCGACTGCAAGAGGCGAGCCCGCTTATACGTAAGCTCTATGGGCAGTGGGAACGGTTCCGTCTGCAGAATGGGGTACTATTCAGGCGTGTTAGTGACCCTCGAGGGGGAGAAGAGATACTCCAGTTGGTGGTGCCGGGGGTGCTGCGGCGGCACGTATATGAGATTCAACATGTCCTTGGGGGAGATTTGGGTGAACACGGGACACTAGGGTTAATGGGGCGGGGCTATTACTGGACAGAGATGGCGGCCGAGGTGAAGGGCTGGAGGCAACAGTGTATACGGTGTGCCCCGGCTCGAGACGTGGTCCCGAAGGCTTGGGCCCCGGAACATGCACCTACGAGACCGCCCGAGGCGGGCGTGAGCACGCACGGATCCCCCGGAGGATGCACGAACCTGCACAGAGCTCCTCCGAGTCTGATAGTCCCCCCCTTGGGGACTCCACCCCTCTTACCTCCTCTCGTGTTGCTACCCGGGAGGGCAAGAAGACGGACACGGGATCCGAGAGGGGGGAGTCGGACCAATCCGGCCCCAGAGGAGCACTAGAGGTCGGCTACCCGTTTGGTATCGCCAGGACTACGTGCTCAAGAGTGTGTTTGTTGAACAGTGTGTCCAGCTCATGAAGGAGTGTGTGAAACTGTTAGCATAAGGTACGAGTGTCGATCGATGTGTGAAACTGTTGGTCTCAGGACCGTTTTCGTGCATGCGTTTGTTTTTGTTGTTAACTTGCAGAGGACTTAGCAAGTTCAAAGTGGGGGGAAATGTAGCAGTCTGGAAAATATGGTATATTATTCAGAACTGCTGACTGGTGTTTTATATCCCTTTTGTACACAAAGACATTCTAACTAGTGTCATTGATATTCACACGAACAATGACACAAGCGTCCCCTTCCGAAGAGCACTGGAATATGGATTATGACAGTACTGAATCATATTCTACAATGCGTCTCCCCTTGTGACTGGCAGGCGGGACCAGCAGGGGGCGGTAGCAGGCAGAGAGTGGCGGAGAGAGTTGGGAGGTGATATATGGAGGAGACCAGCGGAAGCCGTCCTCTTCGGCAGTGAACTTGGACAACGAGTAGTCGCAGCTAACGGGGGCTCTGGATAGCCCTGTTGCTGACGTTATGCCAGAGGGCCCCGTGAGAGGACAACGGGTGATAACCAGTACTGGCTAGTGGACACAATATCCTCAAGATTCAAGTTTCTTTAATAGTTGTCATACAGAAGTACAGAATACTTTTATACAAAATGCTTCTTACTGTTACGCTCCAGAGACTGTGCAAGACAAGATAAGTATGAAATAAAATAACATAGTATAGCATGTAAATTAGAAGTAAAAAAATTAGGTCACAGTGTTCAGTATAGACATATGTACAATGTTCGATGCAGAGTAGACGTAACTGAGTTACCATATAATATACAATACTGTGTAGTGTACTAATATACAATACTATATAGTGCAAGGCAGAAATAGGATGAGGTGCAATTTAGGTACAATTTACAGTAGGTGTACGAGTTGTAGTGCAAATCCTTTATCAATAAATATAAAGTGTGTTTGTGTGATCTAAAGTGTGGAGAGTGGGTGCTGCAGTGTGTTGTTTGTTTAAGTGAGTGTGTGCGTGTGGGTGTGTGTGCTGTGTGCATTTGATGGTTGTTGCATAGTGTTTATTGTTCGTTTAGCAGCCTGATGGCCTGGGGATAGAAGCTTCTTCTGAGTCTTTCTGTGCTCGCCTTAAGACTCCGGTATCGCTTGCCTGACCACAGCAGTTCAAAGAGGCAGTTGTTCGGGTGGCTCGAGTCCTTAATAATTCTCTTAGCCTTCCCCTTGCACCGCTTGTTGTAAATGTTCTGGAGGGTGGGAAGCCCCCCTCCAATTGTGCGTTCGGCTGAACGTGTCACTCTTTGTAGTCTGCTACGGTCTTGTGCAGTGCTATTCCCAAACCAGGAGGTGATGTTGCCAGTCAGGATGCTCTCTATTGTACATGATTAGAAGTTCCTAAGGATCTTCTGACTGACTTGGAACTTCCTTAGGCGCCTGAGGAAGTAGAGGCCTTCTTCACAACACTGTCAATGTGTGTGGTCCATGTCAAATCCTCGGATATGTGGGCTCCGAGGTACTTGAAACTGTTCACTCTCTCAACCGGTGCCCCGTCCTAGCAGTACCAGCGGTAGTATATGAACAATAAGTGCAGAGCCAGGCACTAGCAATCGGGTTATGATAGTTACTGTGGGCGGTATAAGTAACGTGCGGTTAAACAAGTATCTAAGTCTTTAACTACCGAGTTATAGTAGTTACAGTGTGCAGTATAGAGTGCGCGCACCAGGACGAGCGTGGGCCAACGACCATTCTGCTCCGGCTGACTTCGACCAGACCTGCAACCGGCTGCCTGCATTCAGCCTGCTCCGGAGGACTTCACTCAGACCTGCACCAGGCTGCCTGCGGCCGACGGGAGTTCCGCCCATCCAGCAGGGGTCGTCATCGCTCAGTACACGCTCTCAGCCGGCGCTGCCTCTCTGCCTAGCTCCGCCTGCTAACATCCTCGCCGAGAGCGTTCAACGCCATCTTGCCTCCCGGACAACAGTGGAGTGGCGAGGCGGCCATTTCGGATGAGTACAAATGAGCATTGATGCTCCCGATTCCTTATACAATACACAGTGTGGTGCAGCCCGCGGGCGAAAGTAACGTTGCTACTACCATTTCATAGGGGTACCCCGAACAATATATGCCGGCATTAAGATAGGACTTTACCGGTATTTTGTGGGCTCACTCTTTTATTTCATTCCTTTTCTTTGAGCGTGATAAGGTGTGTGTTTCATAATATTTCCCGTTCAGTGAATCCCTTTTATTATCCTTCCCTATGCTCCCCCTTCCTTCCCCATATTACCAACCGGGAACAGTGTATGTGTAATTCCTTAGAGAAGGTAAATACTGTGTTCCGCCCAGACGTGGGCAGCACTTAGTCTGGGTACCGTGAGAGCACTTGGTGCCTGGGTGTAATACTATAATTGATTTATGCCAGTGTAATCATTGTGGTGATACCCATGGTGCAGTAATCACCAGACGTAGCATTGTTGTAACTAGGCTGAGTTATAATAACATCCATCCAGAACGGGAGCACTGTGTGCGTGTCTTTTATTTAACCTAACCCTAATCCTAACCCTTTGATGCGGGTAATATATATATCATTAACCCCTTCCTATTCTACCTTCCATTTCCACTGTAAGGTTTCTGGTGTTACTGAGGGAGGGTACTGCTTGCGGGGGGAACCAAGTTATTTCTTTAACATTCAGTCATAATCGTTTTCCTGAACAGGAAGTGACTCGCGTTCCGTTACCGTAGCCTCATTTCTCCTAGCCTTATTTCTCTCGTCTCGGGCTAGACGCAATAGCGCTCTGAGTGCGCGTGCACGCCGTGCACTGTTTCATCGCTGTATCCGTTGCAGCCAATCAGTGCGTAACGCGCTGTGCGTTGAAATATGATGTATTATGATGGAAGCCGGGCGCGATTTGAAGCGGTCTAAGCCAGCAGCCTTAGCAGCGTCTATAATTTCCGTAGCCGCATTTCGCGGAGACGCTCTCTGATTGGCCGACGTCAGTTTTTTTTTCGTAGCCGCATTTTGCGGAGACGCTCTCTGATTGGCCGACGCCAGTTTCTGTTGTAGCTGTTGTGTAACTTGTGTTGTTGTGATGCAGCTATTTGTCTTAGAGCGTGACGGCAAGTTCTTTCGACGGTTAAGCTTAGGCACTCTTTCAAAGTTGGTTAAGTTTAGAGTTTGTCTTAGAAGAGCATGGCGATAGAACACCAGGTAGTTTGCAGTCTGTTCGACGCGGAAATGGGCAAAGAAATCATCACAGTACTTGTGTTGTGTGGTGCTAACACTTGGCTAACAAGAAGCTATAATATGGCGGATGCAGTCTGGACAGTGGTCTGGATATACATCAACAGTCTGGGACTGTGGGACAGTGAATTATACACTTTATCAAGCCCTCCTGCCCTGGACGTTTAAACTAAACAGTGAGTCTCTCTCGCTCTCTCTCTCTCGCTCTCGCTCTCTCAACACAGCGATGCTGTGTTCCTGTGTCTCCGAGAAATGCGGCTACGGAAAGTATTGATGGTGCTTGCTGAGATGATAATAGCGTTTCAAAACGCGCTGCTGTGTTGTGAACTATAACATTAATTTCGCTGCTGCTGATGCATAATGTATGAATGAATGAATGGTGAGTTGTTTAAAATGACAACATATACATGTGTTAATTATTTTATTGGATTGATCCGAGAGACAGAGAGAGAGATTGCTCCAGAGCATTTATTAACGTTACATTTTCAACTCGACCTAACGTGAACCCCCTGCGACCACCCAACAGTAGATAGTACGGGCCGCCACTGGCTAACCGGAAGCAGCTACCGCGAGCATGAGCTCAGCTTGACGGATGAAATGAAGGTTTAGGTTACAGTTAAAAGGAAAGAGAAATCTCTGTGAATATCTTCGTTATTCTTCTGTTATTTGGAAATGGTTTACAAGGTAACTGCTGTGCACTTTCTATGGTTTAATATTTGGTTTGAACTCACTTTTGTTCGTGTTTTTGACAACCTAAAGTTAGTCCTGTACTGTGAGGAATACGTTGTGTTCTTGCTAGCTTGGTCATTGCATATTGCTAGCTTGCCTACACATTTAATAAGGTCCAGAGTACCAGCATTTTAAGAGTTTTGTTTGCTTATAAATCCGGAAAGAAGACGCTCATGTGGTTTATGGTTAAGCCCCTGTTGGAGAGAGAGGACAAGGTACTGGGATGTCAAATTGTCCTATTTAGTGATATGGGCTGTTTATTTTATATTTGTATTAATTTATGTATTTGGCTATGTCACTGTTATTGGAAGCCATTTGTGTCAAGTGTTATGTTAGCTTATTGAACAATGTGAATGTGGCACTTATGTATATCTAATATGTATCTTTTCTTTGTCTTTCTTTGTCTTTCTTTGTCTTTTCACTTCAGCTCTTACGTTGTGAACTGAAAATAAACATTCATGAAACACCAGTAAAGGAGTCCATCCATCACTCTCCCAGGGATGCTACACCCCGGATTGTTTCCCTGTATATAACTTTGACCGTGCTGAAAAAATCTAACACAGAGACTGTGACTGAATACGTCATCAGGGCAGAACAGATCATCACGTCGCTCAAGAGTGCAGGAGAAGCACAGAACGATGGACTAATGATGGCGATGGTTATGAGGGGACTACCGGAGATGTATAAACTATTCACACTGTTGGTGACGCACAGTTCAGTGGACATGTCGCTGGGGGAGTTCAAGGCCAAGCTGCGCAACTTCGAGGCCTCAGAAGACTCAGACCCGGTTGCCGAGGAGGCGAGAGAAATGAAGGGTAATGAAGGCCCGGGCAGCGCCAAAGAAAAAGACCGGACTCCCGACGGAGATGGCGTGTTGGCGATGTGGAGAAAAGGGTCACCGAAAAGATAAGTGCATAAAAACTGTTTGGTGTAGTTTCTGTAAAACTTCGGGACACGCAGACAGAGTGTGTAGAAAGAAGCGCGAACAGAACGCTCAGTATGCGCACGTGCAAGATGGCGGCTGTGTGCAAGATGGCGGCAGCGGTGGACGTGAGGCGAGTCAAGACGACGCCCGGAGAGCAGCGGGAAGAGAGGACTTCACCTTCGGGGCGCAGACAGCATACGCCAGCCAGTCAACACAGCAGCAGCAGGTCCATAGGAAGAGACTGATCATGGACACAGGTGCGTCGTCCCACATTATCAACAATAGGAACCGATTCAAGAACTTTGACAGCACCTTCGAGCCGGAAAGACACAGCATGGAGCTGGCAGACGGGAAGCACACTTTCGGGTTGGCGCAGGGGAGAGGAGACGCACAGGTATGCCTCATGGACAGTGAGGGGCGCCGGTGCACAGTGACGTTGAAGAACGCCCTCTACATACCCTCGTTCCCCCAAGAACTATTTTCTGTAAAATCTGCTACTGCAAACGGTGCCAAAGTGTTCTTCAATGAAGGTAACGATGTTCTTGTGGAGCCTGATGGTACGAGATTTAACATTGAGGTGTACAAGAGAATGTATTATCTACAAACAGAATGTAATGAAAATTATATGTGTAATGTCAGTCATGATATTCAGACATGGCATGAGATCATGGGTCATTGTAATTACGAGGATATACTGAAGCTGCAGGCGGTAACAGTAGGCATGCACATTAACGGTGAAAAGCATAGACCTAACAAAGAATGTGATGTGTGTATAAAGGGAAAGTTCACTCAAACAAGGAACAGAGGTCCCACAGAAAAGGTAAAGACACCACTTGAGCTAGTGTGGTATCATGAATGCTACACAATACCAGTCTTTTAATAATCAGTGTTTATCTTCCAATATAACTCAATAATTGTCTGAGAACCACATGATAAGCCCAGCCTCAAGAAGGGTCAATAGTATGGGGACATCGTGTGTGTTTGCAGGACCTTGGAATGTTGTCAGCTGACACCAGCATTTTGCATATAGACACCAGCATTTTGCATATAGACACTGGCCTAGCAGCTGGCTTACGGGGAGGACCATAGAACCGGCCGATTACATCAACACGTGACATGTTAGACCTGACTGTGACACAGATGGTTTGCTATATTAGAAAGCAGTGTAACTCAAATTTCAGTACAATTAAAGAGAGTCTCAGTCATGAGAACCTCAAAAACTATGGAGACAGCAGTAATCTAGATAACAAGGAGAACAAGAGAGATGTTAATTCAACCCGAGAGCCCATACAATGACCTGGCCTGCCAAGGTGTGATTATTTTAAGTCACATGGCCACGTGATTTATTACAACAAGGTTTTGAACACAGCTGTTGGAGAGCAAGATTGTCTTGCTCTGAAAATTATCTAGATTAGAATGAGATACAAATGGATTGGCTTATTGGTTGAATTAAGGTCCCTTAAAAAGAAACTAGAGTAATTTATATTCAAGGTATATTATGTGTTAATACAAATCTGGCTTAGCACAGTACAAACAAAGAAGACAAGGGATATTTCTAACTATATTCCAACTCTGAGATGAAAATATGTAGTTTTAAATAAGGTGGTTTAAGTCAAGAACAATATGAAAATGTAATGTCTTGAAGTAACATGCTTGTAGGAAAATCCTAATTTAAACTAATGAGTAAACAGATGGTTGGACCAATATAATTGTCAATTGTGTTATACTATGGTGAAAATTGTGATAAAGAATACTAGAATGTGCCCCAGACCTAGAGTAAGATGTGTGTATTGTATTAAACAAATGCATGAGTTAATCTGGTTTGGACATAAAACAATTTGGATATTAAGCGTTAAGGCTGGCAGCAGTTGGGGACTAAGACTGCCCCTATTTTAAAATTCAAACATAATTAGCTCCTGATTGGGGGAGACCCTTTTGTGATGTCACTTCCTGGGACCGGGGACTCTGTTATAAAAAGGAGGGCCCTGGGAAATAGGGGAGAAAGAATGAAGAAAAATACCAGACAGAAGACCATCTCCAAAAGGGAATCCATACCTCATCGGTGAAGACGAAATATCGACATCTACTGCAACACAAAGGAACTTTAGATTGTAGGATTGGACTTTGCTTGTTTAAGAATCTTTGTAACCAATAATTTGATAAAGGTGGACACCAGTGCACCTTTGCTTACTTGTAAACTGGATCCACCTAATCTTTAGATTATACAACTTTTTAGGAGTGAATTGGGTCCCGTTTTGTGGTTAGCCAATAAATCTCCTTTTTGGTATAACTCTAGCACCTGGTGGACTTCAATTGTTTTCACACCACACCTTTTTTGGGATATTAGAAAACGACGCAGAGCTCAGTATTAGTAGTTTCAGAGACGACACTAGTTAACACAGAGCTAGCCGGTCCAGTAAATAATGAGTCCATAGGTGGCTTTAAATATGTGCAGTCTTTCACAGATGTGTGTACAGGGGCAGTCTTTGTTTACTTTCTCAGAGCAAAGAGTGACACACTCCAGGCCACAGAGAAATTCCTTGCAGATGTAGCTCCGTATGGCAGCGTAAAACGGACAATGGACAACAGAACAGATTTTACAAATAGAGAGTTTCAGTCACTGCTGAGAAGGAACAAGATCAGACGCGAGACGTCCTGTCCTTACTCCCCGCACCAGAACGGGATAGCCGAGAGGGAAGGGCGCACTCTTTTAAAAAATGGCTAGGTGTAAGCTAATAGACGGTAACTTAACTAAGAGTCTATGGCATTATGCGGTCCAAGAAGCAGTTTACACCAGAAATCTGGACTTTTTGTAGGGCATGACAAGGGCAGCCCCGCTTTTCTAGTCTATTATCCCGGTAAGGGGAAAGTGCAAAAGCACAGGTTAGTAAAGTTTGTCACAAAGACAACATGTGAGAACGAGACACAGACACAGGAGTCAGAGCTGGACTCCAAAGTAGGGTGTGAGAAAAGAGAGACACCACAGCCTAGTGTACTGAGCACAGACATGCAGACAGACGGTCAACAGCCACCAGAGGATGATGGCGAGAAGCACCCTAGGGTGACGTCACGTGCCTCATGCAGTGGGAGATATCCCCCCCGGGAACATAAACCCCCAAAGTATCTGAAAGACTATGCCCAGAGAGAAAGTGACGAGGATGACAGTACACTTACCAGCATAGATTACTGCTACAGAGTAGTACCTCAGACCTTTAACCTGTTCCACCTGTGCGGTCCATCGGCGGACCGCAAATGACATCTGGTCATAAATTAATATTGTGTTGTATAAAAGTAGCGATTTTAATTTCAAACGTATTCAAGTATTAACATCATAAACATGTCACAACAGCATGTAGAATGTATATTATCATCAATACGTTAGCAATAGGTTAAAAGTGTCATTAGATAGATTTAACTTTTCGATTTGGTCAATTCTATCCGCGAGGGCGACCATTTTAGATATTTTGAACCATGGTAATTGTAGTCTTTTTGTGGCCCTTTTGTAGCAGAGTTCCACAGATATGGTTCTGCGTTGAAAGTTTTTAAAACTACCCTTCCTGAAAGATTCTATGGGGTTCAAGGTTCAGAGTTCTGTATGAATTATTTCAATAACTGTTATTATTCGGGATAATAAGCCACAAAAGGTAACGCTTTTGACAAATATTGAAAGGCTTTCAAGTTTCTCTTCCCTATTGTTAACATGTAGGAACAATAACATCTGAAATTAGTTTCAAAATGGTTGCACTGTGGGGAAAATAAAAAAGTACAGTAGATTACAGTAGATTTCATTATCTGTTCTTATGCACGCCTGGTGATACTAAATTCAAATTGAACTCGGGCATTTGAAAGATAATATATGTATATATATATAAATGTGTGAATTGGCTATTATAAGGTAATTTATAAGCCTCCTATTCTATATTCTATAATAATATTTCAAATTGCATTGGTCCGGATGGGAGAATTCAGTACTGTATCTACAGAACCTTCTGTTCCGATGTCCCCGGTATCCAGCAGGAAACGTCGTCGACACTGCTCTCCTCCTGCTGTCTCCAACTCCGGGATCTCTCCTGCTGGCCTCCGACTTTCCTCCCATCTGCACAACGCACCTCTGGACACTGCTGTGGCCAGTGATGATGACATCCCCTGTGATGATTCGCTGCCGTCTTCCTGCCCAGGTGAATCGCATTCAACTGCTGCTCCAGACGCCGCCCTAGCTGGTGTGGCTAACAGTCAGATTCTTCTTCATCCCAAACTCTCTGTTTACAAAGGGGGCTGCAGGAATGGTCAACCTGAAATTCTGATAATTGGCGACTCCATTGTTAGATCTGTTTAACTTCCAGGTGCTATCACTTTCTGCCTCCCAGGCAGTAAGTTTTCTGACATCCCAGATCCATGTTGGTACTAATAACGTCATGCATGGTCAATCTATTGATCTCCGTGACCAGCTGGATTCTCTTGCAATGACAATACAGAGCCTGGGTAGAACCTGTGTGTTCTCTGGTTCTATCCCAGCTCCCTCAAAAAGTCCAGAACATTTAAGTCGTATTTTTTGCCTCCACGAATGGCTAAAATCGTTTTGTACTGCAACTGCACATTTATTAGTAACTGTGGTATATTTCTGCATCAAAATGTAATTCCCAAAAGAATCTTCAGCTACGGGTCGGAATTCTATTTGGTAAGGATGTATAGGAAACGTGACCTGTAGTTTCACTTGGCAAACACAGAGGTTAAAACAATACAACCAGCTGTATTCTGCTGTTATTCCATAGATTATTTTAGGAGAATACCAATTTAATGTTTAAACTAACAACAACTAAAGATAATATTGATTACATTATGTACTGGAAGAATAGTCAAAAGGTCAGGCAAATCTTGAGGTCATACTGACTGGTTCACTTTGCTAAAGAGACAGGCTGGGACAAAGCCACTAGCTGGCTAAGATTAGAATTTCTATAGGGGGTCTGTTTAGTAAGCAAGAGTAGAACAATAGTGGGACTCCAGTTGCCATAGAGAGGGGGTGTTTCCATTTACATATAGAGTGAGTGGGCAGATAATTCTATTTACGACAGGAAAACTTGAGCATAGCTGCCAGGCCCAGGAAGCTTAAGACAATGGGTCACATGACTGTTATCTAGCTGGTATCTCTGGGGACACACAGAGACAGACAGCTGGAGAGAGGAGGTTTCAAGGATGAACTATTTTTAAGTAACTTAGATCTATTTTACTGTGTTTTAATATACTTACATTAGTGTGAAACAAACTGCAGATAGTTCCTGGTATTGTATTTGTAATCTGAACAGAAGGATATGAAACAGGTTGTATATATGAGGAGAATCATTGAGGTTTACCACCAAGCTTTGTTTGAACCAAGTTGGACATATTTAAAATGAAAACTAAGTATAACTGTTAATATAGATATTAACTTAGGCTAAAAGGAATAATTAGAATATTATAAAACTGGGCTTGATGATACAAAACAGTGATTCTTATTTGAAACATACTGCTTTTAATTCAGGAATAATATGGTTGTGTTTATAAAATGCCTCCCCATTCAACTAAATACATCCTGGAGTGTAATGCCAACTGTATTAAGCATATTTAGACAGTAATATATTTCTCTGATTGGGAAAACCAAACAGAGGTCAGAGGATCTGTTTAAGACAACCCACTTTTACTTTACAACTGAGAAGGCTGGTGATTGGATGAGACCATATGTGTGATGTCACTGATGACCTCACACCCAGAGGTTCAGACTCATTGATAAAAGGGGAGTGTTGGAAAACACACAAGACACAGACACCACCCCCAACGGCAGAGGACGGCGAACAGGAGCAGACGAGAGAGGAAGCTCTTGGAAATCATATGCAACAAGCCGAACGGAGGAGGACCTTTTTGAGATGCTGAGAACGAGAACAGGATTCCTTTGTCTCCCTGGCAACGAGAATCAACAACCGGCGCTCCATTGAAGACTGTTACTCTTAACTACTTTTATTAAACTGGACACAAGTGGTCGTGGCATAGTACCTCCTAACTTGTGTTCAGACAACTTCATTTATTGAAACAGAACATTTTTGTATACTTTGTGGATTTGAATAAACCCACCACTTGAGAAATAAGAAACACTCTCATTGATTCCTTTTCCTCCGCCATACTACAGAGTTTTGGTAACAGACTTAGAGCTATAGAACACAACGCAATTGAGTAGATATTACGATCAAGAAGGCTCTAGTCTTGATACATTATAACTTTGATTACTTTTGGACCAGAAATTACTTCTATAAACTGGATGGCCTGCATCCCAGTCTAAGGGGCATTCAACAGCTTACACGTAATTATATCCAGTACATTGCTTTTAACTCAGATTGATATTTACCTCAGCATGACCCTGCACTAAAATCTTCTCCTGGTCATTATGAGGAGCATCCTATAATCAAATCAAATCAAATAAAATGTATTTGTAAGGCCCGACAACACACGTTAATGTCCCCATGGGCCGGACACGTCTTCTTTAAACAAGTCAAGAAGAAACATAACAATAAGTCAAGAACAAAACAAGAACACCATAAGGTCCAACAAATTTAAAATAAATGCAAATAAATTAATGAATGCAAGCACTCCCAGACATACCCCACGCGAAGGTAAGGAAAAACTCACTAAAACCTAACAATAGGGAAAAAATGCTCCACAGGCAGTATGGAGGAGAGAAACCTTAGAAGGGCCATTCAAGGGGGGATCTCCCTTCTTAGATGTCGGTGATAGTAGTGTTGCAGACTAACAGTTGGTAAGCATGCACTCATGTGTGTAGTGAAACACAGATGAGTGCATGCAATAGCAACTGAACATTTTGAAAAATTAAAGATAGAGCTGATAGCGATAGCAACTGAACATTTTGAAAGATTAAAGATAGAGCTGATAGCGAATCTATTTGAGGCACAGGGGCGACGCAAAGAGGGTTGCGTCCTCCCCGTCTTAATCACGGGACATTCAACACTCCGGTCATCGCTCCGAGACAGCTGGAGACAGGGAGATGGGGGGCGGCGCAGAGAGGGTCGCAACCTCCCCGACATCATCGCGGGACGTCCAGCACTCCGGTCACCACTACGAGACCGCCGGAGACAGGGAGACAGGAGGGCACGCAGAGAGGGTCGCATCCTCCCGGCCTTCATCGCGGGACGTCCAACACTCCGGTCAACACTCTGGGACAGCAACTCACAGGGAGACAGGGAGACGGGACAGGCGTTAGACAGCTCGCGTGATTGTAGTGGGCGGACATAGCAATAGATACAAGTGGTAAGCATATGTGTGAATAGAGTAGATATATGAAGTAAGCATATTATGTGAATAGAATAGAAGTACTTAACCCAGCAATGAAACCACGTTGACAGACCACGGACAGAAGACTGTAAGGAGCTGATCCGTGGCCTCTATGGTGCACGTAGAGCAGTCTCTGCAATCTTGGCCAAGACCCCGAGACATCCATCACCTTGGACAGCAGGCACTCGGAGAGTTCCCATGTTTGTAGTGCTGCGGAAAAGCAGAGATGGGAGAAAATAGACATCCTAACTAAACTAGACAGATTAATCTAAAGGTCAGTCCCCAACCAGGTGAGATCAGGGTAGGTTGAAGGAGAGAGAGAAAAGATGGGTCTTAAGCAGGGATTAAAAAGCTTCGACAGAGCAGGCGCCCCTGACGACGGCAGGTAGTTTGTTCCACAGGTAGGGTGCGCGGTAGACAAAGGCTCTGTGGCCAGCGGATTTCTTTTTAACCCTAGGAATCGATAGAAGCCCCGCATTTTGTGAGCGCAGAGCATGAACGGGCGAGTATCGGGAGATGAGATCGGATAGATAGAGCGGTGCAAGCCCATTTAAAATTTTGTAGGTGAGGAGTAGCACTTTAAAGTCAGATCGGGCTTGAATAGGAAGCCAGTGTAGGGCGGACAAAACTGGTGTGATGTGATACAATTTTCTAGTTCTAGTTAGTATCCGCGCAACCGCATTTTGCATGAGTTGAAGATTTTTGATGCTTGAATTAGGTAGGCCTGAAAAAAGTGCATTACAGTAGTCCAGACGTGATGAGACAAAAGCATGAATCAGGGTTTCAGCATCAGTCAGAGTTAAAATGGGGTGAATTTTTGCGATATTACGAAGATGGAAGAAGGCAATTTTGGTGAAATTTTTTATATGTGCATTAAATGAGAGGGAGGAATCAAAAATTACTCAGAGGTTTTTTATGGTGGAGCTCTGGGATACATGACAAGTATCAAAGTTGAGGGAGATGTCCTGAAACAGGCCTCTGTGGTTTGGGGGACCAACAATTAACATCTCAGTTTTATCTGCATTAAGGAGTAGAAAGTTTTGCGACATCCACTTTTTGACGGCAAGCAAGCAGGCCTCAAGGTTTTGTAATTGGGAGGAATCATTTGGCTTAATAGGTAAATATAATTGGGTGTCATCAGCGTAAAAGTGAAAGTTTATGCCAAATTTGCATATGATATTGCAGAGGGGTAGCATGTAAATCAAAAATAGCAAAGGGCCCAGGACAGAGCCTTGTGGGACACCACATTGCACTGAGAGGGTCTCAGATGTTAAATCATTATAGACCACGCAGTGTCTTGAGTCCTGCTGAACACTCCTCCTCCAACACTTCTGTTATTATGTTGTCTGCTTTTACTCTGTCTGATCTCCCTCTACCATCTATTACTTTTAAAATAGAAGTCATGATTTCTGATAGGGTTCATGATCATTACCCAACACATTGGCATACTTTAAATCACTCCAACTTAATATAAGTCACTTTACAGTCTTCTATTTCCTTGTCACGTGAGTCAGATTCACACCAGTTTCTTTAAATAATCCACATACCTTTAAAGAAAGGAGAGGTTTGGGATTGATTCACCTGAACATTAGAAGTCTCCTTCAGCACCAGAAGTTGGATCATCTTAGAATACTGGTAGCACAGGCTGATCCAGATATATTGGTCATATCGGAGTCTTTGTTGAAGAAATCTGATTCTGACTCCACAATAGATTTACATGATTTTAATGTGTTTAGAATTGATAGGGTAGGTAGGGGTGGTGGGGTAGTTATTTATGTTAAATCTTGTTTTTCTGCTTCTGTTGTTAATGCTGTCACTATCCCAATGTGTTTTGAAGTACTTTTTTTAAAGGTTGAGTTGGGGATCAACAATTTTATATATGTAATTGGTGTCTACAGACCCCCCTCTGCTGATGCTAGCTCTTTAGATAGATTAGCTGAGCTCCTTTCACAATATATTGACTCTGAGGTGATTGTCATGGGTGATTTTAATATTGACTGGTTGAGTGGTGCTGCAAAGCACCTTAAAGAAGTCAGTGGTGGTAACCTCGGTCTTTCCCAGTTAGTTACTGAGCCCACCAGGTCAAACCTTAAAAATGACTCTAGGTCTACCCTTATTGATCTTATTTTTGTGAATAAATATGACAGGATCTCAGCTTGTGGGTTTTTTCACTTGGGCATAAGTGACCATTGCCCCACAGCCTGTGTAAGAAGCATGAGACTGGCGGAGTCGGTGGTCCCTGCCTGCTTCAAGATGTCTACCATCATCCCTGTACCGAAGAAACCCTCCCCAACATGTCCAAATGACTACAGACCGGTGGCACTCACCTCTGTGGTCATGAAATGTTTTGAGAGGCTGGTCAAGGACCACATTTGTGCCTCCCTCCCCAGTGATATGGACCCTATGCAATTTGCATACAGGACAAACAGGTCCACTGACGACGCGGTCTCCCAGGTACTGCACAGCACCCTCTCCCACCTTGACCGTCAGAAGGGGGGCTATGTGAGACTGTTGTTCATTGACTACAGCTCAGCGTTCAACACCATAGTCCCCACCAGACTGGTGGACAAGCTGATCGAGCTGGGTCTGAGCTCCGCCCTGAGCGCCTGGGTACTGGACTTTCTGAGTGAAAGACCCCAGGCGGTCAGGGTGGGGGGTCAGACCTCCAACACCATCACCCTGAGCATCGGGTCCCCCCAGGGCTGTGTTCTAAGCCCCCTGCTGTACTCACTCTACACACACGACTGTGTGGCCAAGTTCAGCTCCAACTCCATAGTGAAGTTCGCAGACGACACGGTGGTGGTGGGGCTGATCACAGACAACGACGAGAAGGCCTACCGGGAGGAGGTTGAGGTACTGGAACGCTGGTGCCAGGACAACAGCCTGCTCCTGAACATTGGTAAAACCAAGGAGCTGATCGTGGATTATAGGAGAGGACAGCAGGAGACACACACACCACTGATGATTAACGGGGCTACCGTGGACAGGGTGAGCAGCTTTAAGTACCTGGGGGTCCACATCTCAGAGGATCTGACATGGTCAACACACATAGACACAGTAGTAAAGAAGGCGAAACAGCGCCTCTACCACCTGAGACAGTTAAGGAAGTTCAGAGTATCGGGGAAGATACTCCAGTCCTTCTACTCAGGAGCTGTAGAGAGCATCTTGACCGGAAACATCACTGCCTGGTATGGAAACAGCACGGCACAAGACAAGAAGGCCCTACAGAGAGTGGTGCGCTCAGCCGAGCGTACCACGGGTATTGCACTACCTCCCCTGCAGGTTCTATACAACAAGAGGTGCAAATCCAGAGCCTGCAGGATAATGAAAGACCCTCACCACCCCAATAACAGCCTGTTCCAGCTGCTGAGGTCAGGCAGACGCCTGCGAACCCCAGCTACTAGGACAGAGCGGCTTAGGCTCAGCTTCTTCCCCCAGGCCATCAGAGTCCTGAACAATGAACATTGAGTACCACTGTAACACTTTAGCATGAGCGGGCACCAGTGATGCCACAGATTACTTGTAAAAGTAATCTGATTACTGATTACTGATTACTCCTTTAAAAAGTAATCTAAGTTACTTTACTGATTACTTGATTATCAGAGTAACTTAGTTTGAAAGTAACTAGGTTGCGAAGTCGTCGTTGTTCCCCCAACAGTTTTTTTTAAACGCTTTATTGAAAGTGCATAAATTGTTTTTAACTTGTTTCTCTGCACATAACGTAAATTGTTAAACTAGTGCTTCAGCTTCTGTACCATCAAGTATGGTAAAGCAACAGTCTATGATGCTCACAGCATTAGAGCAGCCAGCCAGTGGTTTTACAAAACCAGTGTATCACATCTAACAAATGCAGGCTGAACTATTCAATTATATCAACTGTAACTATTAAATTGTTTTTATAAATGTCTCTCTATAAACATACAATCAGTCTCTCTTTAACATGTAAATTAACTGTAAATCTGGCAAATAAGAGCTTTTGCTCTGCCACCATCAACCCTCCTGTACCTAGTCGAAGCGTCGGCTAGTGTTGTGATTCCAGATGCTTTCAATGCAATTGGATGTGCTGTTTTTAGCGGTAGACAGTATTTTGTTTCCTCCGCCGTGAAGTAGTGACTGAGGCTACGTTTAGACGAGCGTTTTGGGCTGGAATTCTGAACAGAAACCGCAAAAGTCATCTTGCGGTTTCACTTTTACTTTTGCCAAGCGTTTTGGGGTGGAATTCTCCGACGACGGAGCCCTGCTGTCACACGATTGGCGCATATGTCACATGACATGCTGTGAAGACCCGCCCTACTCTGCCTCTGATTCGCAGACTGTGGATGGGGAATGTGATTGAACCAACGCAGAGTCACTCACAGACAGAGGGACCAGTCACGCCGCGGGACACATTCTTGTATTTAACCCTTTCACTGCCACACCACGTCACTCCCAAATAAGAAAAACAGCTCAAAATGTATTTTTGACTGTCGAAAACGAAATAAAATACTGCATTCCGCCTGCATTATGAATTTATGATGAGATAGTAACGAAATAGTAATGCACAGCCACTTGGACAAGTAACTGCAATCAGATTACTGGCTTTTAAAGATTAACGCGTTAGATTACTATTTTCGGGGGAAAGTAATCAGATTACAATAACGCGTTACTTAGTAACGCGTTACTGGCATCACTGGCGGGCACACACTCAGGCCGCACGCACCCTCACTTATTGCCAAAAGGAAAGGCCACTTTAAATTAGTATTAGCAACAGTAACAGTGTATTGCACTACTATTACTACTACTGTTAACTGTCAACTGTTACCCGTCATTGCACAAATTTATTGTTACCTGCTACCTGTTATTGCACAATTTTATTGCACAATTTTTTTGTATTGGATTCTATTATATGTTATATGTTGTACCAATTGCACATCGTTGCGGGCAAGACCACCACCCGCATTTCATTGTATATCCGTATGCCGTGACAAATAAAACTCTTGACTTGACTTGACTTGACTTGAGACTGCCAAAAACAAGATATTTTAATCACCAATCATTTTTAGATGATCTTGTTTTTTTTAATACTTATTGTAACACTGAAATTGATGTTCAGTTAGCCCTGGACTCCTTTGTAAATACATTTAATTTATTAGTTGACAAAAAAGTCTGCATTAAAGATAAAGTAATACCCTGGTTTTCTCAGGAATTGTCAACCCTAATTAAAGACAGAAATGCTGCATGGTCTCGGGCCAGGCGTTCTGGAGACCCTCATCATTGGCTTTCTTTTAGGCAAATTAGGAACAAATGTACTGCAGTAGTAAGAAAATCTAAAACTGATTACTATCTCGAGTTGGTTACAAACTCATACTCTAATCCGTCAAAATGTTGGAGTGCAGTGAATGTGAACAAAATAAAAGCATCTAATTCTTTACCCTCTCATATTAAAGTTGAAAACTGTGTGATCTCTGAGCAGAGTGCAATTTGTGTTGCCTTTAACACTTTCAGTGCCAGCAGAGGGCGCACAATTTAGTGCTTGAATGCCCACCATCCACTTCAATGTTAGCGTTAATAACGCCTAATCTATGTTTTAAATTATGGCTATGTGTCTAATCTGCCCGTCGCTTATCAATGACTCGTTTTCCAGTCAACATTGTCGAAGCGGATTTTTTTTTATCGGTTCATTTTCGTTTTATAGCATTTTGAAAAGCCCTCGTTTTCAAGGAAAATAAAAAGATTCCATAATAAACGCCCTTTACTTTTTTAAATTTTTAATTTAAATTTTTTTTCTCCCATCCCGCTGTTAGTCGTTATGCCAATTCCCAACTCCCTTCCTGGTTGTTGCGCACCCCCCCTACTGTTGGTCCGGGAGGCCGGAGACTATCACATGCTATCCTCCGACACATGCGCAGCCAGCCGGCAGCCAGCCTGGCAGCCTATAGCTTATTCCCAGCGGAAGAGTGCTGCCGAGTGCTTCCGCGTTTTCCCTGATTGGCTGCGACACGCCCTGCGGCAGCGCGGCAGCCGCGGTGCGGCAGAGCTTGCGGCATTATGTAGCCGTAATCCGCTATGTTTTTCATTCGCCGCTTAGCTCAACTGGCAGCGCTGCGGTCCTGCGGTCTGTTGGTGACAAGTTTGAATCCCTTCAATTTCTATTTTTTTTATTTTTTTAACGTGCATTCTTTCGCCGGTTAAGTTTAGGCATGTTAACTTTAAGCATTGTTTCGGAGTTGGTTATGGTTAAGGTTAGGCATTGTTTCGGAGTTGGTTAAGGTTAGAAGGGTTAAGTTTAGGCGCTGTTAAGGAGCTGGTTAAGGTTAGAGTTTGTCTTAGAGAATGGCAATATTCTTTCGGAGTTGGTTATGGTTAAGGTTAAGGTTAGGCATGGTTAAGGTTAAGGTTAAGGTTAGGCATTGTTTCGGAGTTGGTTAAGGTTAGAAGGGTTAAGTTTAGGCGCTGTTAAGGAGCTGGTTAAGGTTAGAGTTTGTCTTAGAGAATGGCAATAGACAGCCTATTTCCGCGCTGCAGCGCGAGGCAATAGACAGCCTATTTCCGCGCTGCAGCTCTCTCGCGCTGCCGTGGTCACATGGGCGTCATGGCCAATCAGAGAAAACGCGGAAGCACGCGACGCACTCTTCCGCTGGGAATAAGCTACACGCAGCCTGGCAGCTCAGATTCTCACTGGGAGAGTGTAACGTGTGGAAGGTCACACTACCTCCCTCCAGATCCTTCCTTCGCTGAGCAGGCGCCCCGACCGAACTGTAGGAGTATTTTTCTGTTTACAACGCCCAGGACCCACCCATCAGCTTTCCCACCCTCTAATACTGCCAATTGTATTAGTACGGACGACCAGCCAAACTGAAAACAATGTGGAGAGCTGGGATCGAACACGCAAACCCAGCGTCTCCAGCATTGGTGGTGAGTGCCTTACCCACTGCACCACCTGGCCACCCATAAACGCCTTTTACTGGAATATTCTAGAACGTTGTCATTTTTCGGCCTATTTATGAATCGTTTTCAAATAAACGCTAGATTATCGATAGTATTATGTGTACGTATGCACGCTATATAGGCGATCTGAAAAATCGATTCTCTGATTTCCTCAAAGCCATCGCCCACACACACACACTCAGCGAATACAACTCTGATTATCCCAAGACTTGTAAAATAGATTCCTTACCTCAGATCAGATGTTCTCCAAAAAGATCATCCAATTCCTGATCGCCATTCCAAAAATCGATCGCTTTTATTGATCCAACGCTACATACTGTAAACACATATTCCACACTGTTCTGATGGTCCACAATGAATCCGATCGGCTCGGGTTACATGCCTGAGAAGTTAAATGTGGATTCCGGATTTTTCTTTTCTCATCCATTTTCATTGAGTCCATTCCAAAAGGGTGCATTACCATCTGGGAGACGATAGGGGGCGTTTTTTTCACATCTGAGCTCCTGATGGGGCTGGTTTACCAACGGTAGACTCGGTTGATGAAATATGAATTCAGATTGCTAATAAAAAATAACACGCTAATTGTCGTGGTGGGCATTCAGGGGGCGGGCTGATAACATAACTGTTATCACGTGGTGGGCACTCAAAGTGTTAATAGGCATTTTGCAGAGGCTGGTAATTTATTTAATAGGAACTATAATGGACCTTGTCCTGTTGATTCTGATTGTTTGTACCCTGTGGGCGTCACTTCACATTTCTCCTTTCAACCTTTTACACAGTCAGCTGTATTTGATGCTTTGCAATCAATCGATGCAAAGTGTTCTACAGGTGAGGATAACTTAGAGTCTTTTTTTATTAAGTTGGCTGCACCAGTTATATATCGTAATAGCTTACGCTCTGCTTGTAGTGGAACATATCCCATATCCAGTCTAATACTGAATACATTTCTTCACATGTACACACCCATCCACCTGGCCACACCCCCATCTGCTCCTCTACATAAGCGGGGATGTGGCCATACTAACAGCTCCTTCCCTATTTTCACCACCGACAAGTGTCTGTATACACCACTTGAGTTTAGTGCCGAAATAGTTGTTGGAAAGAAGCTACGTGGACATTGTATCTTATTTTTTCTCACTCTTGCCAATATACGAGAACAGCGAAGTCATAATGTCTGCACCTTCGGGGGGTTCGAACACTCACAACGTCACCCTTCACCAGCGTTTCTCCATTGCCGCGTCCGCCCTGCATCGTGGGGCTGCTCTGACTCCACGGTCGTGGCAGTCAAATACGCCCGAGCGGCGCCCGGTGGTGAGTCTGCCTCTCCGAGGGGCCGTTGAGCCGCCGTCTCCTGTGAGATGGCCTGGTTCCGGCCCTGGTTCCCCCGCCAGTGGACGGTCGGCCGATAGGCCGACAGCTCCTCTGGTGCCTGGGGATTTACGACGCAGGCCGTTTGCCCCTGAAGCTCGACGCCCTACGACGGGAGCGAGTAGAGGCGAAGAGCTTCAGGGGCAAACGGCCTGGCTTTGGGGTTGTGCTGGAGCCGAACAAGAGTGCTCTTGCCCTGTCTCCGTTTCCGATGGAAACTGAGGATCACATGGAGGGGGCGAGAGGGCTCTTGTTTGATGCCCCAATGGATTCGTATCATTCTCCCCCTCGGGGTGTGGCAGGGAGTGTTGCGTCTCCTTGGGGTCCCTTGTTCTCCGGTGTTGGGTTAGAACCTCCGACCCTGAGAAAAGATGCCAAGCTATCTGCCGCGTCGGATGGTGGCGCCCGACATGGCAGCCTCCCGTACGTGAGGGTCGTGAGTGACATGGAGGGAGGTACGCAAGGGGAGTTGCTTGCCTTGTTCCCCGAGCTCATGCCTGCACCTGTTCCTGATGACATGACAGGTCATCTCTGGCAACGTCGTCCTGTGAGAGAGATGGGCGTTGTCTGCCCATTCTTCCCTTCGATGGAGGCCTACGTGAAACAGGGACAGGTAATCTCCCGCATCACTGGCCTTACCCCCGCCTACGTGCCAGTCACGCGGGTGGCGGGTTTGGTCCAGGGACTAAAGGACGGGGTGCCTCGGCTTGATAGCCCGATGACATCCATTCTTTGTCCCGAAGTGGTGTGGGAGCCGTTGCGGAAGCTGGTTCCCCAAGGGAAATCGGCTAGGCAGATGGCTAACTGAAATGACCAGGCGTACATCGCCGCGACTCAGAGCCTAGCTACGACATCTACATTTACATTTACATTTACATTTAGTCATTTAGCTGACGCTTTTATCCAAAGCGACTTACAAGTTCTGTACGACAAGACAGCAAGAAGGGTACAACTCTATCAGCTGAGTAACAATGTTCATCAAGTGTTGCGTGTTACAGTGTAGGTTAGTTTATTAGGACAAGTGCATGACAGTAAGGTTAGTCAGGGTTAGATTTTTATTTTTTATTTTTTTTATCATTTCAGATAATGGTTGAAGAAGTGAGTCTTTAGTCGACGGCGAAAGATTGTACGGGATTCGGCTGTCCTAACTGGGATGGGTAGTTCATTCCACCATTGTGGGGCAAGAACTGAGAATAGGCGGCTTCTCTTTGATGACCCTCCGGGAGCTTGGATAGGAGTAGGTCTCAGGCGGCCAGAAGATGCAGAGCGTAGGGGTCTTGAGGGTGTGTAGTTAGAGACCATTGACCGGAGGTAGGCGGGAGCGGTTCCCTTTGCCGCACGGTATGCTAGGTCGAGGGCCTTGAAGCGGATACGTGCAGCAATGGGGAGCCAGTGCAGGTCCCTAAGAAGTGGGGTGACATGGGCCGACTTCGGTAGGTTTGAGATCAGGCGGGCCGCTGCGTTTTGAATGAGTTGAAGAGGCTTGGTGGCAGTGGCCGGGAGGCCAACTAGCAGTGCGTTGCAGTAGTCGAGGCGGGAGATGACTGTTGTTTGGACGAGGAGTTGGGTGGCTTCTTTTGTCAGGAAGGGGCGTATCCTTCTGACGTTGCTCAGGAGGAATCTGCAGGTTCTGGTTGTCGCTGCGATGTGAGCAGAGAAGTTCAACTGGTCGTCGAGGACAACACCAAGGTTCTTGGCGGTCGGGGACGCGGTCACAGCTGCATTCTCAACTGTGATGGAGAGGTCGGTCAGGGGGGAGGATTTGGCCGGCAGGTGGAGCAATTCTGTTTTGCTTAGGTTCAGTTTGAGGTGGTTGGTCGTCATCCAGGCGGAGATGTCGGACAGACAGGCCGAGATCCGCTCAGAGACGTGGATATCTGAGGGAGGGAAGGAGAGGAAGAGTTGAGTATCATCGGCATAACAATGATATGAGAAGCCATGATACGTCTAACATCGCGCAGCTAGCACGCTACATGTCGGGGATGATGGCGGGCGGGTCGGTATTGGACGATCATCAACAGTACCTTCATGCCCAGGCGGCTGGAGCCATCCTGCACCTTACCCAGCTGCAGGCGATAGTCGCCGGGAAGGAGCGCGCCCTGGCCACTCTGTCCCAGCGCCACCTTTGGCTGCAGCAGGTGAGGGTACCGGAACAGAAGAGGATTCCCCATCCCTCTCCGATGCTGGGCTGTTCGGGTCGGCCATGCAGCAGATGACGGCTGCCTGCAGAGAGATAGAGGAAGAGCGCGCTGTGCTCCAACCCCATTTCCCCCGAACCGATGCCACCGGTGATGGCCGACGAAAGCAACGCCGGCAGAGGACCGCGACAGTTGCCTCCGCCACCACTGCCGCCGCTGCTGGGCCTTCATCCAAGAAGGCCAGGAGTGGAGGGAGTGCCTCGTCCGCCGCAGCCAGCCGCCCCACGCCCGGAGGTGACGGTAGGGATCGACGTGACCAGGCGCCCCAAAACCGTCCCTCCGGGCCGGCTCCCCGTGCTGCACGCGGCACTCTCCCCTGTTTACCCCTGTCCCCTTCCCCTCCCCAACATATAATTTTGTTACTAAATAAAAGGTCCCTCCTGGTGGGGGACTGTTTTTTGTTACAAACTGTGTGTTTATTCACTGTTATATATTGGGGATACGGTGTATAAACCCTCACCTAGCTGTGGGGTTGTGTGTTGTTTAAGTGAGTAGGACAGTTTTCTTGTAAATTCTTCTGGTCGCTATATATATGTGTGCTTGGCAAGGCCCGTGGCTAGCACTCGGTCGAAAGACTTGTCTTCCCTCATCATGAAGAAGACTGTTTTCTTCTTGTAATGGTAAATGTTACCATTTTATCTGAGGGGGTTGTGTGTATTCTGTTACGTTGGAAACATGGCATTGAGTCCACAACTTGGTTAGAGTGTTAGCCTACAGAAGTGCTCATGTAGCTTGTACCGAGGTCTTGAACCTCTCTTAAACGTCTGTGTTTTTTCTTTAGACATAAAACACGGGTGACGTGTTTCGCACATGAGCCTAAAGCCTTGTATATAAAACCCGTTCGCAAACAAGTTGTCGTCTGTGGCTGGCGTGCATTGGTTTAGCTTATCCTAGTGGATATACGCTTTTCATGTAGCATGCTAGCTACACGGGTATCATCGCTGCTGGTTGTTTTTCATCGTATCCGGGGTGTGGGGTCATGAGGGGGTGAACTGGTAAACCTCCCTCCCCTTTTATTCTGATTGGTCAGGGGGTTGGGCCTCCTGTCCTTCGGGCTTCCTGTCTCACTGTTGGGTCAGCGCGTCACAGGGTAGGGAGAGGGGGGGGGAAGGGAGTTCCCTGGTCCCACGGCATATTTGGGCAGGTGGGTCACAGAATTCACCCCGCCATAGAGTACGTCACTGGGCGCGTTTCTATTGGTTGTGAGACTTCCGTGAGTTCTTTTCAGGCTTCATGTTGTGGACCTCTGTTGTTGTCAAGATGAGTTATGAGGTGCGTGTGAACTTAAAAAGTCGTTTTCTGCTCTGCGCTCTGTTGCATATGTCTTGAGCTTTTGGTAGCTCAATGTTACATATATCTTTTCAATTGTTACTCATGTGGGAAGTCTCTCTGGGGGTTCCCTGTCTCCTCTCTTTATACAGAGCAGGGTTGACAGGGGTGTTTTCCCTCAGACATGTCATATGGGACCCATATCTGTGTCTCTTGGCCGGCTTCCTGCCGCTCTCCCAGGCGGCTTGGAGCGAACGTTATCTGGGTTCTTGTTAGAATTACCGTTGATATGTTTTGGGTCTTGACGTGTAGATAGTGCTGGCCCTGGGTGCTTCTGTATGGAACCACGCATGGGCTTGCGCGCCTTGGTTGCTCATCATTGAAACAGCGTTTTTATGGGGCAACTAGGATGGAGTTTGTCTCTTCCGAGCGCCAGTGTACTAGGTTAGTCTCTATGAATTCTCGTTCATCTTTGGGGGGAGATAACGGAATAGATCAAAGCATTGGCGTTGGGGTCTCACGCCCTTGGGGTGGGCCACCGGGCGCAGTGCTTTTATATTCTGACCGTCTTGGTGGCACCCTCTGTGATGTTTTAGATCGACACGCGTACCTACACCCCTCTTAGGACTGGGGATGGTGGCGTAATTAGGACACAGGACTGGTTCTGGTCGCGCCAGACCAGGTCAGTTAACCCGTTGTCCGCCGGGGCGCAGATCTGCTGTTCTGGTACCCTGAAGGACTTGTGCTTTTTCGGGGGGAAAATGCCGGGTTGGCAAAGTGTGGGACTTATCAATTTGAACGTGTGCTTGACTTTGTGCGTATATCTACGCTCAGCTCTGACCGTGTGTACCTGGCGCCCAGTGGTAGAATATGGATACTACAGACGGACGGCATATGCTTTCATCAGTTTCATGCATTAGTTTCAACACGGAAATAAGCTTTCGTTCATTAGTTTGACATGCGTCATGCCTTGATGGCCTCCAAGAATATTAAGCTCATACCAGCACGAGAGATAGTCATGAAGGACACAATCTCACCATGAAGTGCAGCAGCACAAGGCGTCCCGTCCCCCCGCCCCCCCCCCCATATCACACAAGGCCATCTCGTCTGATCAAATGTCCCCGAAAGCACAGTACAGTCAGTGCAGTGCAGTATAGCACAATTGCCATGCCATCTCTCAAAACATACCAGTAATCATAACCAGCCAATGGCATGGTGAAAAATATACGCCATCAATGCGTTTACCTGCTATTAACCTCAGGGCCATCACGGTCAAGCCAAAGCAGACCTCCTCTAAAGAAGTCCAACAAATAAAATTAGCTTTCCTAAATGTCAGATCACTGAATAATAAAACATTCTTAGTAAATGATCTGATTAAAGAAAATAACTTAGATTGCATCTGCCTAGTAGAGACATGGCTAAATAATGACACAGCTACATCAATAATGATAGAATCTTGTCCACCAGACTATAACTTTTTTCAAATACCCAGAAAAAATTAAAGGGGTGGAGGAGTTGCAGCAATCTTCTCCTCAAAACTCTTGTTTAGAATCACAGAACTAGGCGAGTTCATGTCAATGGAATATCTTGCCATTGAACTAAAAACAGAATCAACTATTATTGTCACAATATACCACCCGCCTAGACACTCACCAATATTTATACAGGAGCTCTCTGAACTGATCTCACTATGTGTTACCGGATATGATAAGGTGATCCTAAATGGAGACTTGAACATCCATTTTAATAAGAAAACAGACTCCAAAACTATTGAACTAAAAAATCTACTGGATAGCTTTGACCTAATACAGCATATAACAAATGCAACTCACAGGCTTGGGAATACACTAGACTTAGTTATAACAACAACTGGGCTAAGCATAACAAATATCTCAATAACTGAATTACCTCTCTCCGACCATCACTGTATATTTTTTGATACTCAAATAACCCTTACTAAAACAAAAAAAGAAATCATAGTTAAAAAGAGGCTCTTAAACGACAAAGCTGAATCAAAGTTCATTGATCTTATCAGACTACATGAACCACACAATCATGACAGCTCTCTAAATGAAATGGTAGAAAATCTCAATGATGCAATGTCATCTATATTAAATTCTGTCGCCCCATTAAAAACGAAAAAAAAGAAAACTAGAGCCTCGCCCTGGTTAAACTATAATACGGTCAACGAAGAAAAAAGGAAATGTCGTGCAGCGAAGCGAAAATGGAGAAAAACAAAAACCACCATATGCTGTGATATATACAAAGATGCTTTAACTGCTTATAATAAAACCATCCGCTTAGCAAGGAAAGATTACTTCTCTAAAATCATTACAGAAAATGCTGGAAACTCCAGAATCCTCTTTTCCACTATTAATGTACTACTCAACACTGCCCCTACACCTCCTCAGTCATCAACGGTTAAGTGTGAAGAACTTGCACTATTCTTTAACAACAAAATAACCTTGATCAGGGCCAGCATTACTCAAACCGTGCAATGTAACCATGAGAAGTTTCACATGCATCACATTAGATGTACTCTGCAAAACTGTCTCAGAATGTAACTCCTCCACCTCAGACATTGACCCTATACCTACAGCTTTCTTCAAACGGGTATTTAATAGTGTTTCAAGTCCTGTGCTAGATATCATAAACACTTCCCTTAGGACTGGTATTTTCCCGGATGCCTTTAAAACAGCAGTTGTAAAGCCATTACTAAAAAAACCTAACTTGGATAGTAATGAAATGGCAAATTATCGTCCAATATCCAACCTACCATTCATTAGTAAAGTACTTGAAAAGATAGTTTCAGTTCAAATAAATTCCTTTATTGAAGAAAACAACATCTTAGAAGAATTTCAGTCAGGATTCAGAAAATATCATAGCACTGAAACTGCCCTCACCAAAATAATCAGTGACCTCAGACTAAACTCTGACGAGAATAAGATCTCCATCCTTATCCTGTTAGATCTCAGTGCAGCATTTGATACAATCGATCACGATATTCTAATCGATCGTCTTGAAAACCATGTCGGTTTCTCAGAACATGTGCTGGGCTGGTTTAAAACATACATCAGAGGGAGGAAATTCTATGTTAAACTAGGAGATCACATGTCTGATATATACGACAACAACTATGGAGTTGCACAAGGGAGTTGCTTATGTCCTTTACTCTTCTCCCTTTACATGTTACCGCTGGGTGATATCATCAGAGAACATAATGTAGATTTCCATAGCTATGCGGATGATACACAACTGTACATATCTGCTGAACCAAATGCTACAGCGATTAGCTCCATTACAGACTGCTTACTGGCAATAAATAAATGGATGAGTAAGAACTTCCTGAAACTAAACGAGAACAAAACTGAAATTCTAATTATCGGCTCCAAAACTAGAAAAGAAACATTAATAAAGAACCTGGGGGGACTAACCCCTTGGATCAAATCTGAGGTCACTAGTCTTGGGGTTATCATAGATTCAGAACTGAACTTCAATTCTCATATTAGCAAAGTGACGAAAACATCGTTCTTCCATCTCAGAAATATAGCAAAAGTACGACCATTTATTAATCAGAACGATGCTAAGAAGCTAATTCATGCATTCATATCTAGCCGGTTAGACTACTGTAATGCACTTTTCACAGGTCTCCCTAAGAAAACCACAGAGAGGCTTCAGCTAATCCAAAACTCTGCAGCCCGACTGCTAACTAGAACCAAAAGGAGAGAGCACATTAGTCCAGTCTTAGCTGCTTTACACTGGCTTCCTGTAACATTTAGAATTGACTTTAAGGTCCTTCTCCTTACATACAAAGCTCTAAATGGACAGGGACCTAGCTACATCGCCAACACTCTAATAAATTACACACCAGCAAGAACACTGTGATCATCAGCTGCTGGACTACTAGAGGCTCCCAGAAGCAGTCAAAAGAGGATCGGTAATGCAGCCTTTATCAACTATGCCCCAAAACTATGGAACAAACTACCCCAAAACATCAGGGAGGCCAACTCGCTAGACATCTTTAAAAGACAGCTTAAAACCTATCTCTTTGCTCAGGCATTTCACTGATAGATATCTGCTACCACCTAGTGGCAAGAGGAAACATCAGGGATATCCTGACACAACTTGTATTTACCTGCACTATTCTTACCCTGCCTACTCTTATACACTGCCTATCAAATTCATGTGTTGGTTATTGCACTTTTTACTTCTTACTGATGACTATTTTTAAACTGAATAATTTTAAACTATTTTTATTATTTGCTAGATCCAAATGTGAAACACTGTGATTATTTGTTCATGCAATAGGTCCCACTATTTAGTATGGGTTCGAGTCCCTGTGATCTAATATCACTAAAGTTACAGTGTGGGTTCGAGTCCCTGTGATCTAGTATCACTAAAGTTACAGTGTGGGTTCGAGTCCCTGTGATCTAGTATCACTAAAGTTACAGTGTGGGTTCGAGTCCCTGTGATCTAGTATCACTAAAGTTACAGTGTGGGTTCGAGTCCCTGTGATGTAGTATCACTAAAGTTACAGTGTGGGTTCGAGTCCCTGTGATCTAGTATCACTAAAGTTACAGTGTGGGTTCGAGTCCCTGTGATCTAGTATCACTAAAGTTACAGTGTGGGTTTGTGTCCCTGTGATCTAATATCACTAAAGTTACAGCAATATGTACTGGGAAGTATGTTGGGAATTACAGGATTATTACTGAATAGAGAGCCTATTAGGATGCTAGATCCAAATGTAAAACACTGTGATTTGCCATATCTTGCTATGCTCGCTCATGCCTGTATTTTTTATGTCCGTTCTATTTTATAATTTTTTTACTATTTTTAAACTGAATCATTTTAAACAATTTTTACTATTTGTGTTAATGAAAACTGTAAGCGGAGAGCCTATTGGGATGCTAGATCCTAATGTGAAACACTGTGATTCTACCTGTCTATCTTTTTATGCTCGCTTATGCCTGTATTTTTTACTGTTGTGAAGCACTTTGAACTGCAACCTCTGTATGAAAAGTGCTATACAAATAAAGTTATTATTATTATTATTATTATTATTAAATACCCACACTAATTAACAATGAACAACACCTGGCCAAAACACAGAATCACAACAACACCTAGACATAAAAGCAATGACAAACTAAACACAACTAGACACTAAGGCAATGACACACAACAACTCAACAGGGGGGTGACATCACACACAGACAGGGATGGCCCAAGATAATAAATAATTAGACACTAATTCTATCACTTGGAACCAAAACAAGATGGCCGTCTGTACCATCAGGCTAGTCTGGCCACTAGCGGGAGGCAGGGAACCAATGTCAGGAGGTAGGGGACCAATGTCAGCAGGTAGGGGACCAATGTTCACATCATGTCTGTATTGTTCTCTCGCCCAGGTCTGACCTGACCTGGGAGTGCTGTGGCGTTCTCTCTCCCAGGTCTGACCTGACCTGGGAGTGTGACAGTACCTCCCCCCGAACGGGGGGCTTCCAGACCCCCGAAAATACCGTCTGCCCACAGGCGACGCAGGAGGCCGGGACCCCGGAAACAAACCAGGGCGAGGACCCAGAGAACTGGGGCCGGAAGGCCGAGGAAAAAACCCCGGAGGGGCATAGCAGCCAGGGGAGTCGAAAACGGGCGCAGATGCCCGGAGAGGGGGGGTGGGGAAAGAAACAGGGAGCTGGAGAGGGAAGCCGGAGCTGGGAGCAGAGGCCCGATGAGGGGGGGTGGGGACGGGCGCCGAGACCCGGGGAGGGGGGCAGGACCTGGGAACAGAGGCCCGACGAGGGGGGGTGGGGATGGGCACCGAGACCCGGGGAGGGGGGCTGGACCTGGGAACAGAGGCCCGATGAGGGGGGGTGGGGACAGGTGTAGAAGCCCGGGAAGGGGAGCTGGACCCCGGAGCCGGATCCCGGACGAGAGACCCTCCATCCGCCGGACTAGGGACCGGTTCAGGAGAGCCGGAATGGAGGTGCGGCGGCGACGACCCTCGGAGCAGGATCCCACGCAGACCACGGCGAAGACCACGGCGAAGACCACGGCGAGGACCAGGAAGCCGATCACGGCGCAGAGCTGGACCAGACGGGGAGCCAGGATCAGTCGAGGAGCCGGGAGCCGGCACAGCAGCCGGACCAGGTGTAGAGGCTGGGCTGGGTGTGGAGGCCGGAAGGGGAGCGGTGGCAGCCGGCGTTGCAGCCGGACCAGGTGTAGCGACTGAGCCGAGCGTTGAAGCTGGACCAGCTGTGGAGGCCTTGTTAGCCATACTAGCCTCTGTGGCTAGGCTAACTGTGGGACCTGGACTCACTGTGGGGGAAATGCTAGTTGAGGACATCTGGTTATGCTATAGGAGCGGAGCTAATGGGCGGAGCTGTGTTAGCTGTGGACGTCTGGTTAGCTATAGGAGCGGAGCTAACGGGTGGAGCTGTGTTAGCTGGGGACGTCTGGTTAGCTATAGGAGCGGAGCTAACAGGCGGAGCTGTGCTAGCTGTGGACGTCTGGTTAGCTATAGGAGCGGAGCTAACGGGCGGAGCTGTGCTAGCTGTGGACGTCTGGTTAGCTATAGGAGCGGAGCTAACAGGCGGAGCTGTGCTAACTGGGGACGGCCGGTTAGCTATAGGAGCGGAGCTAACGGGCGGAGCTGTGTTAGCTGTGGACGTCTGGTTAGCTATAGGAGCAGAGCTAACGGGCGGATCTGTGCTAGCTGTGGACGTCTGGTTAGCTATAGGAGCGGAGCTAACAGGCGGAGCTGTGCTAGCTGTGGACGTCTGGTTAGCTATAGGAGCGGAGCTAACGGGCGGAGCTGTGCTAGCTGTGGACATCTGGTTAGCTATAGGAGCGGAGCTAACAGGCGGAGCTGTGCTAACTGGGGACGGCCGGTTAGCTATAGAAGCGGAGCTAACGGGCGGAGCTGTGTTAGCTGTGGACGTCTGGTTAGCTATAGGAGCAGAGCTAACGGGCGGAGCTGTGCTAGCTGGGGACGGCCGGTTAGCTATAGGAACAAAGCTAACGGGCGGAGCTGTGCTAGCTGGGGACGACCGGTTAGCTATAGGAGCGGAGCTAACGGGCGGAGATGTGTTAGCTGTGGACGTCTGGTTAGCTATGGTCATCCGATCAGCGATGGACATCTGAGCAGCCTCAACGGCGGTGGGGGGCTCTAGGCTGACCGTGAGCCTGATACTAGTCGGCAGGCTAGCTACCTTAGCCTTCGGCTTATACTCATCCATGAGGGCAGCAACACGTTCGGTCATCTCCCGCATCGCTGGCTCCAGTGTCAGACTTTCCGTGGCGACCCTGTCGATCATCTGGAGCAGGAACACCCACTTGGCAGGTGAGTAACGCTGCATGTCACCGGCCATCAGGCTCTGGACGATCGTTGTGGTATCGATTGCCCTTTCTGCTGCGTTTTTTAATGGTGGCGTCATTCTGTTACAATTAGACATGCTGTGAGGGTGAAAACGCAATTGCAGAGAGGGAACGGAGGCAGAGATGAGGATCGATGCTTGGAGAAGGGAAGTTTACTTGAGAACCAAGTGCAATACAAATAAAATACTGAATCTACTTACAAACACTTCTCAATACAAAACAACAAAGCAAGGGAGACGACAGGAGACACGACGGGCAGGGGGACACCGAGGACTTGGAGGAAGCAAGGAGGGTACATGAGACAATGACGCCACAGGGAATTGAGGACAGACAGACACCTAAATACCCACACTAATTAACAATGAACAACACCTGGCCAAAACACAGAATCACAACAACACCTAGACACAAAAGCAATGACAAACTAAACACAACTAGACACTAAGGCAATGACACACAACAACTCAACAGGGGGGTGACATCACACACAGACAGGGATGGCCCAAAATAATAAATAATTAGACACTAATTCTATCACTTGGAACCAAAACAAGATGGCCGCCTGTACCATCAGGCTAGTCTGGCCACTAGAGGGAGGCAGGGAACCAATGTCAGGAGGTGGGGGACCAATGTCAGCAGGTAGGGGACCAATGTTCACATCATGTCTGTATTGTTCTCTCTCCCAGGTCTGACCTGACCTGGGAGTGCTGTGGCGTTCTCTCTCCCAGGTCTGACCTGACCTGGGAGTGTGACACTATAGCCTATACATATTATTTAATGTTTTCATAAGCGTAAAGATACAACAGCTAGATTAACGATCAAGTTAGTTTACTGTGCAGGCTTCGCAGGGCTGTGCTATGTGCTATTATATATGCGCAAGTTACTGTTGCATAATGTAGGCCAGTGGTTCTCAAACTGTGGTACACGTACCACTAGTGGTACTTGGTGGTACTGCTGGTGGTACTTGAAAACATTTACAAAAAAGCACAAAAAGATTTTTATTAAATTAAAAAAAAAAAAATTTGTCAGGCCACTGAACTTAGAAGCAGGCCAGGCCAGTGTTTCTGGTTGCGGTGGCGCGATAGTTAGATAAGCTAAGTGGGGAACAACCACGAGATCACTGTGACAGAGAGTAATGCAGTCTAAACAGTCATAAATCTTTAATTCAACTTCAGCCCTGATCATAACCATTTATTTTTAGATTTTTTGTAAAGTACTCCCACTTTTCTGAAAAGAGTTGGTGTTAAATCTGACATTATAAAAAACCCATCAAAATCTGTGTTGCTGCTAATCATTGACACACGCCTAGCCTTCGTGGCGGCACGGTGGTGTAGTGGTTAACACTGTCGCCTCACAGCAAGAAGGTCCAGGGTTCGATTCCCGCTTGGGGACCAGGTTTCCATGATGCCAGGTACCCAGGTGGGATATCTCCCAGGCCTTTCTGTGTGGAGTTTGCATGTTCTCCCCGTGCTCGCAAGGGTTTCCCCCCCGATAAGATAAACCCAATGGAAAAACATGCACAACAACAGATCGCTAACGCTGTGGCGTCCTTGACGAAGACAGACAGGAGCACTTGGATTGGTCCCCTGGCGCGGCTCACGTTGACGCCTGTCTGCTCCCGGCTGCCCTTAGGGGGGAAGGACGACGGGATGGGTTAATCGCAGAGACGAATCGCATCGGCGATTCTAAAGAGACAATGCATGCGTGTGTGTTCCGGTATGTGTGCTAAAAAAAAACTAACCGCTGTGTGTACCGCTAAAACATTGAGTGTCGTTGCATGCCGAATAAAGACCTCTGCAATAGGTCCTGCATTATATTATATTATTAATAATCCCCCCCAGAAAAATTTACTTTGCATTTGAAAATATTTTACTTTTTTTGTGTTTTTTTTAACAATAATTTGTGATGCCATCACACAAACTGGCATTTAAAGGGTAAACATTCAAAAATGTATTGAATATGTTTTCTTTTCTTTTTTACAATAATTTGTGATGCCCATCACAAACACTGGTATTTAAAGGGTAAAAATGTTTGTAACAAAATAATTGTGTGTGTGTGTGTGTGTGTGTGTGTGTGTGTGTGTGTGTGAGAGAGAATGACAGACAATTGCTTGCTGTGTGAGAGAGAGAGAAAGAGAGAGAGAGAGAGAGAGAGAGAGAGAGAGATAGAGATAGAGAGAGAATTAAGTACATTTGCTGAAATATTAATTTTCTCACTTGCTATGTGAGAATGTTAGTTATTATGTTCTCAATGCCCCTTGCATTGTATGAGTTGTGTGGAAGCGTTTGCTAGTTCTAGTGCTATCCCTTTGTACATTGTGGCTGTGTCTGACAAAAGTTAACAATAAATAATGGTATTAGGAATACATTTGCCTCCTGCGTGAACTGTGCATAGCTGAATAGACTGTATTTTAACGCCGGTCATATGGTGGTACTTGGAGAGCCAGCTACGTTCTCAGGTGGTACTTGGTGTAAAAAGTTTGAGAACCACTGATGTAGGCTATGGCTGCTATTATATGTAATTCATATAGGCTACCTAATACCGACAACAAAATAGATTGTATGCCTCTACAAATCATATTATACCCGGTAGCCAATCGAACGGAACTATTAAAGGCATTCATATTCCAGCATGGTTATAATGACACACCAACAAACAGTGGTTAACAGTCTTTATTAGTATTTTGAGCTGTCCAGGCAGAATTGCAGCAATGGTCTTAGGGAGCCGTTGATATCTGACATCACCGTGTACAAGTACGCCAGCCTTTTATTTATCCCATAACACGGGTTGTGTCTTCTTGGTTCGACAGCGCCTCCATGAACAATCTAGCTCGTGGAGTTTCTCAGAGTTCGCTCGGGTTAGTCCATTATTGCACATCCCATGGGGGGTGTTTCATTACCATATATGGATAATCATGCACAAGCATTGACGGTAAGAACAAATGGTATTTATCAATACGGAGTGTGCGTAGGACCCGTGTACGCACGGTTGATAAATCCCGATATTTCTGTCAGTACACACATTCTAAATTCCGTGCGTAGGAACGGAAATAGAACACTTTCTACGCAACGTTGATAAATGAGGGCCCAGGTTTGTAGCTAAAGGCTACAGTCAGAGGGAAGGAATAGACTACGGTGAGACATTCTCCCCTACAGCAAATCTGACCAGTGTATGGGTAGTTATGCAGAAGGCAGCCGAAGACGACTTGATTTTACACCAGATGGATGTGAAGACAGCCTACCTGTACGCACCCATTGATAGAGAAATATATATGGAACAACCTAAAGGTTACGAGAAGAAATGAGAGAAGCTAGTGTGTAAGCTAGAAAAATCCATTTACGGCCTGAAACAGTCTGGGCGAAATTGGAACGAGATGCTTCATACATGTCTAATTGAAGATCACTTCATACAGAACCCAGTAGACCCCTGTGTTTACACAAAGGAGTCAAAAGAGTAAGGGAAAGTGATAATTGTGATTTGGGTGGATGATTTGATCATCGCAGCAGACAACACTAGAAACCTAGAGCAGGTGAAAGGTATGCTCTCCACCAGATTCAAAATGAAAGACCTAGGTAGGTTAAAACATTTTCTAGGCATGGACTTTGAACAGTCTGCCAGTTGTGTAAAAATATCCCAGAAGAGATATGTGGAAAAGATCCTGAATCATTTTGACATGCAGGAATGTAGAACTAGGAAAACACCATGTGATCAAAAGCTAGACTACAATGAGGATGCTAAAAAATTGACAGATGTAAAAATGTACAGAGAAGCTGTAGGCAGCCTCATTTATTTGACAACATGTACTCGCCCTGACCTATGTTTTTTAGTGAGTTATCACAGCATGTTGCTGATCCCACAGAAGAGCACTGGATTACAGCAAAACATGTTTTTCGTTATCTAAAAGGTACAGCAAATAAACAGCTTTGTTTCAGAAAGAGCAGCGAGGGCTTAGGCCGGGCTTCAAGCCTATAGTGACACAGATTGGGCGGCAGACGCCACAGACAGGAGAAGTACCACAGGGTATTGTGTGAGTATGGGTACAGACAGCTCACTTTATGGAAAACAAAGAAACAGCCCATAAAATATCACTTCATTAGATCTGTCATCAGAGAAGAAAGGATGACACTCGTTTACTGTCCTACAGACGACATGGTTGCAGACGCTATGACCAAGCCTGTCTCCAAACTGAAATTGAACAAATGTGCAGGGGTCATGTTTGGTGTGTAAAATATTGCCTGTTATGTAATATTGACTGCCATGTTCTTTTGATGTTTTGAGCTGTTATTTTTCTTGGAAAAGTTGTACAGTATACACGTCATTCATAAGTGGGAGTGTTAAGTGTAAGTGTTAATATGTTTGCATGTAACTGCACTTTAAGTGTTCCACAGTAAGAGGGCGCTATAGGCGTAAGGAGATGCAGCTATTGTAGCTGACGTCAGGTAGCAGGTATAAGGGATTGTTCCCTCTCCCTCTGTCTCTCTCTCTCTCTAGCTCTCACGGAGAGCAGGTCTAGTGGTGCAATGTACATATGTGAAATAAACCACGCCAGTTAAGGCTAAAGAAGACCTCGTCGTCATGATGCCACATGGGCAATGGGCATATATATGCATACATGGTGAAAATAGAATCAAAGTATATAAGAGAATTGTGAAATTAAGTAATGGATAGAACTAAGAACTACTGCAAGCGTATGTAAACAGGATGAGATGTAAATGTGTAAATGTGCAAGTCACAAGTCGAGTCTTATAGCAGGCAAGTGTTAGATTTCGATCAATCAGCCAGTATCAATCACCTCTCCATCTGTTGGCTTGTGTTATCACCTCTTCATCCGTTGACTCTGCGTTGTGTTTAATCTCTCCGACGTCTCCTTATACTGGCTGTACAATCGTTGTCATTCCCCTTTAATGCAATCCGTAACCATAATAATTCACCACCTTTATGAGAATTCGACACTTGACAGCGTAATACCTTTCTTGAAAAACTTTTTTTATTACATAAACAAAAACCTCAGATCAGATGTTATGAGATTGTATTGTCCTTGAAAAGTCTTTGGAAGAAAACTAAATTCATTATTCTAATGATCTCTCCTTTCACCCCGCTCGGTGTCGTCGCGGCCTAGCTGTTATCCAAAAGCCTCCATGGTTGTCGTGCCACGTCAGTCCTTCACCCCCCCCCCTTGCGTGGGGAGGAGGGAGCCGTTTCAAAGCTCTGATCAACGTCCGCTCGCATCCGCTTCGTGTCTAGATCTAAACCATACGCGGAAGAACACTCACATTATAATAATCATCATCATCATTATCATCAATGCCAGGCCCTGTCAGGCGCTGTCATGGTAACTGCTTTTAACCTTTAACACACATTAAAACATTTCTAATGATGTCAACCTCTCCCCATCGCTCTGACCCAAACCTCCTGCTGCTGTTCTTATCAGTTGTTTATGCTGATGGAATGCAGACACCCTGCTTGCTGCTACCACTGACTGCTGCTTGCCTCCATGCACATCTACCATTCTGACCCAGCACCGTTAGATGCTGTCATCTCCCCCAATATATATACATTACATACATAAAAAAACCTTGATTTCCTTCACTCCCCCCTTTGATTCTAAATCAACCTTCAGAATCAACAAACTACTTGGGTTTTCAATTAATTAGGCTGTCGTATGGACGCTTACCACTTCACCTCTCGTGCACAAGAAATGAAGCCGGCATACGGTCAAACCCAGTGATCTTGCTGTTTGAGGTCTGTCGCGCTTCCCCTCGTGGACAAGGAAAATCGAAACAGACCACCCAAACCAACAACATCTAACTACTCATAACAAATTAGGGCTCCTTTGTCTGCTCCCAATAATTCTATCTTGTTGTTTTATTGTTTTTCCCCACCCATTGCAATGACCATCTTCCCCTCTGGGAATTGTCTCTTCAGCTATAGAAAAACCTCTTTTCTTTGTGGTCCCGAGCTAAACTCACCTTCATCTCCAGACTCTGAAAGCAGAAAAACAAACCCAGGAGTCCTCTGTACACTCGACTTTCCCTTGTGTTTCCCCGACCGCTCATATACCATGGCCTGGGGACTTGCAGCTCCTCCCATACTGTAATTTCCGGTTCGCTATATATATATTTTCCCTGCAAGCCCCTACCATGGCCACACCCTTTCAGGCTGTTGGATGGTGTGAGTGTCCTACAGCCCATGGCGCTCCCACTATATTAGCCTACCACCTTCTCAACACCATCTCTGTCCTACAGGGCGGTTCCCTGTTGTAGTCTTCCGTCGCGACACCAGCAGCTACCGATACCCACTTCCGCACCGTATCTTCGTCCCACGGTTGGCCCCCAGCGCGATCGCGCACGCCAGTTCTTTCTGGTGACCGTGTCCTCTGAAAACTCTTGCCCTATTTATCAGATGTGAGAAGGCGCAACTGGAAATCAAACTCCCTCTTTATTTTCCACCTTAACCTCGTTAATTAACTGCACCTCATCTCTCTGTGAAGTTCTTATTTAATCCATTGTATAATTCAACTCTTCTCCTACTTGTTCCAGTGTCCTAACTTGAATCACTCCCCCACTCCGCCACTAGCTGGTAGTAGAGACCTCTGGAATCACTCTGTCATCATTTCCTGATAACTTCCCTGCACTACCCCCCTCCGCCACTAAAGGGTCACCGAGACATTTTCCCACTCCCACCCCTAGATGGCGGCCAACTCAGTCTAGAGTACTTTAGCTGACGTGTCTCTAGTTCATTCTTATCTCCTCATGGAGCCTTACGGCCATCTTGTCTGCTCAGTTTTGTTGTCAAACACCCCTCCGTAGGCCCGAAAACTGCTTCCTCTCATCTTATCTCGCTCATATGATTCTGCGGTCCCTGTCTCTGGGCCTCTCTGGTTATCTCGTGGTGTTTCTGTTCCAAGCTGCCGACCTTCAGAGCACTGGCTCTGTATTACTGTGGAGACACAAAACTGGAAAAAAAAATTCACTGTCCCTTTAATGCCTCAATCACTCTTACTCTTACTACTTGTACTTGTGATTCTCCTGTCGTATTTGTGTCTACTCAGTCGCAGCCACGGCTCTGTATGTGGCTTCTTGTTTTCATTCTCCTGTGTCTGATAAGATGGCTACTCTCTTAAACAAACGGCCGCTGCCCTCTCTTCAAGGGCCCAAAAATCACAGCTGGTTTCCTCTCTTTTCTACCTATTAGGGGACGCTATCTCAGACTAAATCTCCTGCCCGATTGGACATAATAAGCACTTTAAGGTAAATCTCCCTCCGGCTCTCCTCCTGTCATAACAATGCCGGTCACCCGTTCCCCATTGCCAATTTAAGGCAAGCATCAGTGGCGACCATCTCGTCATGACAGTCCTGCCATAACAGTTTTTTTCATCTGGTTCAGCTGTCCCCCCCTCTCCTCATCTCGCATTTACACTCATTCTGCTCTCTTTTGCCTCCCTTCTACACTCCTACACAGTGTATTCTGTGCTCTGAGCACTGTTTTGTTTCCTTTTCTCTGAGCTAGATAAGACCTCTGCCGCTCTCTCGGCTCTCTTCCACACACACACACCCTCCCGCCACCGAACTCCGCTACTCATTCATATATCTCACATATGATTACAGCTGGCTTTCTCTCAGTTTGTCTTCACATTACAGCTGGCATCGGTGTGTGTTAATTATGTTTACGGATGCACTATTTGTTCTTTATTTGGCTTAAAGATCAACAACAACGTGCATGCCAGTGAAACTCACATCTGGTTCCACGGCTGTGGTCCATCGATCGGCCCATGGCTCTCCTTCTCTCATGGCTGGCCGTCGAGTCCATGATCCTCTCCCCCCACGCTGTTCACCGCTGTCGCGTTATTGAAAAGTATTTTGCAAATATCCGGCAAACGCGCACCAACTGTTAGATTTCGATCAATCAGCCAGTATCACCTATCCATCTGTTGGCTTGTGTTATCACCTCTTCATCCGTTGACTCTGCGTTGTGTTTAATCTCTCCGATGTCTCCTCATACTGGCTGTACAATCTTTGTCATTCCCCTTTAATGCAATCCGTAACCATAATAATTCACCACCTTCATGAGAATTCGACACTTGACAGCGTAATACCTTTCTTGAAAAACGTTGTTTATTACATAAACAAAAACCTCAGATCAGATGTTATCAGATTGTATTGTCCTTGAAAAGTCTTTGGAAGAAAACTAAATTCATTATTCTAATGATCTCTCCTTTCACCCCGCTCGGTGTCATCGCGGCCTAGCTGTTATCCAAAAGCCTCCACGGTTGTCGTGCCACGTCAGTCCCCCCCCCCCCCCCCCTTGCGTGGGGAGGAGGGAGCCGTTTCAAAGTCTCTGATCAACGTCCGCTCGCGTCAGCTTCGTGTCTAGATCTAAACCATACGTGGAAGAACACTCACATTATAATAATCATCATTATCATTATCATCAATGCCAGGCCCCACCCCTCTTCTGGTTGTCATGTGACACGCTGTCATGGTAACTGCTTTTAACCTTTAACACACATTAAAACGTTTCTAATGATGTCAACCTCTCCCCATCGCTCTGACCCAAACCTCCTGCTGCTGTTCTTATCAGTTGTTTATGCTGATGGAATGCAGACACCCTGCTCGCTGCTACCACTGACTGCTGCTTGCCTCCATGCACATCTACCGTTCTGACCCAGCACCGTTAGATGCTGTCATCTCCCCCAATACATTACATACATCGAAAAACCTTGATTTCCTTCACAAGTCACAAGTCAAGTCAAGTCTTATAGCAGGCAAGTCCATGTCAATTTGAGTCTTATAGCAAGCAAGTCCATGTCAAGTTGAGTCTTATAGCAGGCAAGTCCATGTCAAGTCGCATCTTATAGCAGGAAAGTCCATGTCAAGTTGTTATGTCTCTGCACTACGCTGCTGTCGGGCCAAAACCTCATAACTCAATTTTTTTTAATTTTTTTTTATTATATAAATCAACTCCGTAGATCATCCTCCATATGTGTGTGTGGGTTTTACAAAGTTTAAACAATGGGAAAGCATTAAACCGATCATCTGTCTAAACCTCCTAACTCTATTCACCCTCAAATCTGTGTTAGTTTTTTTCATCTGTTGAAAAGTTGGGTTTTTGGAGTTATGAGGTTTTGTCCCGACAGCAGCAACTAGTGTTACTATAGACAATAGACCAGGGCTATTCAACTAAATTGTTCAGGGGGCCACATTGTCAGAAACCCATGGGGCCAGGGGCCGGACTGCCACGGCGCCTCCCCGTGCTATGAATATATGGTCACTTGACACAACACGCAACCACATTTTCACAACATTTATTTAAATGGGAACTATTTTACAATTTCTTTCACTATTTGGGCACTTTTACACAATTCCTGTGGGTTTATGGAACACCTCTGTAATTTTTTTTTTTTTAATTCATTGTTTTGTATTTCTAATCAAGTACTCAAAAACAGCATTTTTCTACCTCAAGATCTTAAGCCGTTTTGAGCCTGGGCTCCAACCACAGTGGGAACTGTGTGGAAACTCAGCTGATTATCATGCAGCGGTGTCTCTCTGACATCACAAATCAGCACATTTTCAGATGACTCAGTTCAGTGAGGGTGAATATTGTGAGAGGAGAATTGGAAGAATGCGCCAATATGAGAATTAGAGACATAGATCATATTAATATAAGTCCACATAGCTAGGAAACAATGCTAAACACTGAAAAAGGCCATTTATAAGATAGTTCCCCTTTAACTACATTGCAAAAGTAGTATACTTTTCAAAAAAAGTGCTTCATTTATGTGCCACATCTGCAACATCTCCTGCAAAAAGTGCTTCATTTATGACTGTGCAACAACTGCAACATCTCCTCTTCAACATTTCAATATAAAAATAAAATAAAAAACAAACAAGTGCATGATGTGCATCTGAACATTCTAATATCAACACTTGAACAGAAAAACACATTTATAGTGCAGCTGAGCTTATGAAAAAGTGCTTCATGTCTGTGCAACAACAGCAAATCACAGCATCTTATTAGCACTTATTGTCGACTCTTAACTCTCAAACATCAGGGGGGTGGGGGGCAGACAGGCCTAGCCTACATACACACATCTAATGAGAGCGATTGCACTTCTTTGACTGGGCAATGGCAGAGAAAGAGGGTTCATAGGAAGTGAGGGCTACCCGCAAACAGTGATGCAAATGCTCATTTTTCAAGGAGGCATGGTTGCTTGTTTTAATGGCATTCATGTGAGAGAAACTGGATTCACAGGTGTATGTTGAGCCAAACATTGTTAGCACAGATATTGCCAGCGTTTTTATTTTGGGGAATGTCTTGACATGAATACACTTTATCCAAAATGTTGTGGTGGATTCATTCTCAAGTGCCTGCTTCAGAGCAGATGATGCTTGCATGTCAATTATTTCAAGTTGCAGGAGACCTTCATCAATGTGAAGTGATGCAAGGAACTCTTGTCCTTTTGTGGAAATAGCAGCTACATTGGCAAATGGGTTGCTCACAAAATGCATCAATTCTCTGGACATGTCAAATTCATCAAATCGAGTTTTCCCTCAATTTATCAATGAAATCTGTCATTAATTGAGTGACTTTTGGCTCAATTGTGCGTGTTAACGTTGACATGAAAAGAAAAAAAGTAAAAAAAAAAAAAAAAAAAAAAATTATTATCATGTAATCTTTGGCGGGCCGGTCAGAATCATCCCGCGGTCCGGATCTGGCCCGCGGGCCGCCAGTTGAATAGCCCTGCAATAGACTAAACACATCCCTTTACAAACATTCAATATTGTTTATACATCTCTATTATATTATACCATTTGATATCACTGGATGTTACTAACACTGTGATGATGTTACTGGATGTTACTAACACTGTGATGATGTTCATGGATGTTACTAATACTGTGATGATGTTACTAACACTGTGATGATGTTACTGGATATTACTAACACTGTGATGATGTTCATGGATGTTACTAATACTGTGATGATGTTACTAACACTGTGATGATGTTACTGGATGTTACTAACACTGGGATAATGTTACTGGATGCTACTAACTGTGAGGATTGGCCCATTCCCGTCACACGCTTCAAGGTACTGTGAGGAGGATTGGCTCATTGCCACCACACGCTTCTAGGTCAAGTACCAATTGCCGTCACGCACCTGTCGGTTGTTTGTAATCAGCGCCCAGAGCCCTTCATATACTCGGGTCTTTCTGTCAATCGTTGTCGGGTCGTTTTGGATTGCCACTGCTACTGCCTGTTCCCCCCGTTGTTGTGCCTCGTCTGTTTTTCTTCAGGACGTCCATGGAAGTCGCCGCTGTTGTGTATCTCTATCATCCGTTGGAGCTGTGCCTCGTTGCCCGCTTTGCGCATTTGCGCTTTGGTGAGTTTTGGATTCTCTGTTTTCTGTGTGTTTGGATAACACTGAAGATTTGCCGTTTTTATTTTGTACTGGACTCAGCTAAACTTGTGTGTTGGTAACACTGAAGATTAAGTCACGTGGGATTGTACTGGGCTCAGCTAAACCTGTGTGTTGGTAACACTGAAGATTAAGTCACGTGTGTTTATACTGGACTCAGCTAAGGAGGACTGGACTGCCTCTGTATTCCGTTGGCTTGTTTATTGACCACTCTCTCTCTCTCTCCGTTCCTCCCCGAGTTGGATCCTGGAGTAGCTGCAGAGCCACAGAGGCAGTGGCGCTACGCCGCTTCTCCATCTCAATACCGGGACGATCTGCAGAGCCGCAGACAACTCTGCCAAGAACATTCTCCCCTTTGTTTGTTCTTATTGTTATTTCGCTCATTCCTGTTTCAGAAATAAATACGCCCTAGTCTTTCGCTAACTCTGAACTACCTGTCTGTGCCGTGCTGTTGGGGTCGGTTTCAAACCATAACATTACGAACCGACCATGACGACCCCAGCCGACACAGACAGGGTCAAGGCAGCGTTGGCAGTCCAGATCGAATTGACCAACGACCACAGCCTACAGTTAGGTGCGGCTGCGGCTGCTGTGCAGGACCTCCGGGCTCAGGTCCAGCCTATTCAGGAGTCCCTTAGCTCTCTGGCTACCCTGCAGACAGCCCAGGGCAATCAGCAGGCTGATATTCTGCACCAACTACAGACGTTGAGTGAAGCATTTAACGCCCTGCTTGTAACCCCACCTACTCCAGGAGTCTCGGCCAGAGCACCACCCGCAGCCGTGGCGGACCCCGCGCCTCCCGACCTCGCACCTCGGGAGCCCCGTCTCTCCGAACCACGTTGGTTTGACGGTAACTTCGAGGATTGTGCCACATTCATCATGCAATGTGAGTTGGTTTTCCTTCATCAACCCAGCCGATTTACTTCAGAGGGAGCCCGAGTGGCTTACATGACTAACCTGCTCTCAGGCCGAGCAGCACAGTGGGTTACTGCCTCCTGGTCAATGAGGGCTGATTTTTGTTTTTCCTACCCAGACTTCGTGGCAGAGCTCCGCAGGGTTTTCCACCACCCAGCTCGTGGCCAGGACCCAGGAGCTCGGTTGGGCACCTTCCGGCAGGGCAGTGGCAGTGTCACCGACTACGCGCTGGAGTTCAGACTGGCCGCAACGGAGAGCGGTTGGAACGATCAAGGGGCTCAACGACGCAGTAAGGGACCAGCTCGCGACCCGTGAGGAGCCCGATTCCCTCGAGGGCCTATTCGACCTCGCAATTCGCATCGACGGACGCCTCCGGGAGAGAAGGCGTGAGAGAGCCCGACTGGGACCCCCAGACGTTCCCCAGACCCCCCGCACTCGTGACGGTACTGCGGTCCGTCCTGCTCCCTCCGCAACTGGTGGCCCCTTCCCCTCCCGTTCGGTGCCCGAGGAGGAACCCATGCAGCTGGAACGCACACACCTTAGCCTGGCTGAACGGGAGGCCAGGTTCAGGTCCGGCCTTTGCCTCTACTGCGGCCGGGATGGACACCGTATCTCCAATTGCCCCACCCGGCCAAAAGACCATGCTCGCCGGGACCCCGGGAGATCCTGGTGAGCCGTTTTTCTTGTTCCCACACCCGTGCACCACCTAACCGTCTGACGAGCGTCACCCTAGCCTGGGCGAACCAAGGGGCGACGGTGGAGGCACTCATTGACTCGGGTGCTGATGAGAGTTTCCTGGATTTCGAGTTTGCCACCCAGGCCAACATTCCACTTGAGGACCTCGAGAGACCCTTGGAGGTGTTCGCGTTGGACCAGCACCGGCTGACATCACTCAACGCACCTGTCCAGTCCTTCTCACCATTGCTGGTAACCACGTTGAGAGACTCCAGTTTTTTATCACCAGATCCCCTCTTGTCCCTGTAGTCCTGGGTCGGCCCTGGCTCACGCTGCATGAGCCCCACATCGCCTGGTCCTCCGGTACCATCAGGGGGTGGAGCTCCTCCTGTCATGCCCAGTGTCTTCAGGCGGCGTCCAGTCCCTCGCCCCGGAGTTCCCTTTGTGAGCCGCCCCCGGACCTCTCGACTATTCCCCCCAAATACCACGGCCTTGAGGAGGTTTTCAGTAAGTCCCGGGCTCAGGCCCTTCCGCCTCACCGGCCTTACGTCTGTGCCATCGACCTCCGCTCTGGGGCTCCCCTTCCCGGCAGCCGCCTCTACAGTCTGACCGTCCCTGAGAAGGCAGCGATGGATAAGTACATCTCTGAGTCCTTGGCAGCAGGCCTCATTCTGCCTTCCTCCTCCCCGGTGGCGGCCGGTTTCTTTTTTGTTGGGAAGAAGGATGGAGACCTTCGACTCTGCATCGACTATCGCCAACTCAACGAGATCACCATTAAGAACAAGTACCCTCTTCCTCTCATGAACTCCACCTTCGAGCCCCTCACCCAGGCTACCGTCTTCACCAAGCTGGACCTCCGGAGTGCCTACCATCTGGTCCGTATCCGAGAAGGCGATGAATGGAAGACCGCCTTCAAGACTCCCAGGGGCCACTACGAGTACCTGGTGATGCCGTTCGGCCTCACCAACGCTCCGGCGGTATTCCAGGCGCTCATGAACGACGTCCTCCGTGACATGCTGGAGGAGTTTGTGGTGGTGTACCTGGACGACATCCTCATCTTCTCCAAGACCCTCGAGGAACACGTCCAGCATGTCCGCCGTGTGCTGGAGCGCCTCCTCCACAATCGGCTCTTCGTCAAGGCAGAGAAGTGCCGATTTCACTCCGACTCCGTCGATTACCTGGGCTTCATCGTGGAGAGCGGCTTGACCCGAGCTGACCCTCGCAAGATCCGGGCCGTGGAGGAGTGGCCGGAACCCACCTCTCGGAAAGAGCTACAGAGCTTCCTCGGGTTCGCAAACTTCTACCGAAGATTCATCCGGAACTACAGCCAGGTGGCGGAACCACTTACCAGGCTAACCTCTCCCTCCCTGCCGTTCAACTGGTCCCCAGCGGCTTGCGCTGCGTTCCGTTCCCTCAAGAAGAGGTTCACCACCGCCCCGGTCTTGCTCCACCCAGACCGCAAGAGACAGTTCATTGTGGAGGTGGACGCCTCGGATACTGGACTAGGGGCTATCTTGTCCCAGCGGTCGGCAACGGACCAGAAGGTACATCCGTGCGCCTTCTACTGCCGAGAGGAACTATGACATCGGCAATCGGGAGCTGCTGGCGGTAGTGGCTGCCTTGGAGGAGTGGCGTCATTGGCGAGAGGGGGCCAAAAAACCATTCACCATTTGGACGGACCACAAGAACTTGACGTACATCCGTGCTTCCAAGCACCTCAACGGCCGGCAGGCAAGGTGGGCCAGCTTCCTCAGTCGGTTCGACTTCTCGCTGACCTTTCGCCCTGGGTCCCGCAACACGAAGGCCGACTCCCTGTCCCGGTTACACTCCAAGGGGGCTCCAACCACTGAGGATCCGACTCCCATCCTCCCAGAGGCCAGGGTGGTGGGAGTGGTCACCTTGGGCATCGAGGGGTTGGTAAGGCGTGCCCTACGCTTCCATCCCGCTCCCGGCAATGTACCCGTTCATCGCCTCTTCGTCCCCGACTCAGTCCGGTCCCGGGTCCTCCAGTGGGGCCATACCAGCCGGTTCGCCTGCCACCCGGGCGTTCATCGCACGTTCTCCTTCCTGGCTTGTCGATTCTGGTGGCCCACCATGAGGAACGACGTCAAGGAGTTTGTTCTGGCCTGCGCGGTCTGCGCCCGCAGCAAGGCCTCCCACCAGGCACCCTCCGGGCTATTGCAGCCGCTTCCCATTCCGAGCCGCCCTTGGTCCCATGTGGCGTTGGACTTCGTCACGGGTCTTCCTTCGTCCCAGGGGAACACGTGCCTACTGACCGTGGTGGATCGGTTCAGCAAGGGGGTTCACCTCGTGGCCCTTCCCAAGCTTCCCTCGGCTGCCGAGACAGTTGACCTCCTGACAAGCCACGTGTTCCACCTCCATGGTTTTCCCCAGGACGTCGTCTCGGACCGGGGCCCCCAGTTCACTTCCCAGGTATGGCGGGCCTTTTGCAAGGGATTGGGGGCAACAGTCAGTCTTTCCTCTGGTTTTCATCCCCAGACTAACGGACAACCAGGATGGAGGATGAACCAGAGCGTGGAGTCTGCTCTCCGTTGTATGGCTGCCGAGAGACCCGCTTCCTGGAGCCGGTTCCTCCCCTGGGTCGAGTACGCCATCAACTCCCTGGTCAGTTCCGCCACCGGCCTCTCGCCTTTTGAGGTATCCCTGGGCTACCAACCCCCCTCTTTTCCCTGCACAGGAGTTGGAGGTGGCAGTTCCCTCCGTGCAGGACCATCTCGACCGGTGCCGACAGGTCTGGGAGATCACCAGGACTGCACTGCTCCGGTCATCGGAGCGCGCCAGTCATGGGGCTGACCGGCGCCGGATCCCTGCGCCGACGTACCACCCTGGGCAGAGGGTGTGGCTGTCCGCCAAGGACCTTCCGCTTCGATCCTCGGCCAAGAAGCTTAACCCCCGGTTCGTCGGTCCTTTTGAGGTTCTGAAGGTGCTCAGTCCCGCGGCGGTGAGTCTTAAGCTTCCTGCGTCCATGCGCATTCACCCCGTTTTCCATGTGTCCCGGGTTAAGCCTGTCTCCCTCAGTCCCCTGATGCCTCCTGCTCCGGACCCGCCTCCTCCCGAGATGGTGGACGGACACCCCCAGTGGCAGGTCCGTCGGCTTATGGACGTCCGACGGCGGGGACGGGGGTTCCAGTACCTGGTGGACTGGGAGGGATACGGCCCGGAGGAACGGAGCTGGGTCTCCCGCCAGCTCATCATGGACCCCGACCTGATCACGACTTCCATCGTTCCCATCCGGACAGGCCGGGCTGGTCGCCGGGTGGCTCCCGTGGAGGGGGGGGTACTGTGAGGATTGGCCCATTCCCGTCACACGCTTCAAGGTACTGTGAGGAGGATTGGCTCATTGCCACCACACGCTTCTAGGTAAAGTACCAATTGCTGTCACGCACCTGTCGGTTGTTTGTAATCAGCGCCCAGAGCCCTTCATATACTCGGGTCTTTCTGTCAATCGTTGTCGGGTCGTTTTGGATTACCACTGCTACTGCCTGTTCCCCCCGTTGTTGTGCCTCGTCTGTTTTTCTTCAGGACGTCCATGGAAGTCGCCGCTGTTGTGTATCTCTATCATCCGTTGGAGCTGTGCATCGTTGCCCGCTTTGCGCATTTGTGCTTTGGTGAGTTTTTGGAACGAACCTTTTGGATTCTCTGTTTTCTGTGTGTTTGGATAACACTGAAGATTTGCCGCTTTTGTTTTGTACTGGACTCAGCTAAACTTGTGTGTTGGTAACACTGAAGATTAAGTCATGTGGGATTGTACTGGGCTCAGCTAAACCTGTGTGTTGGTAACACTGAAGATTAAGTCACGTGTGTTTATACTGGACTCAGCTAAGGAGGACTGGACTGCCTCTGTATTCCGTTGGCTTGTTTATTGACCACTCTCTCTCTCTCTCTCTCCGTTCCTCCCCGAGTTGGATCCTGGAGTAGCTGCAGAGCCGCAGAGGCAGTGGCGCTACGCCGCTTCTCCATCTCAATACCGGGACGATCTGCAGAGCCGCAGACAACTCTGCCAAGAACATTCTCCCCTTTGTTTGTTCTTATTGTTATTTCACTCATTCCTGTTTCAGAAATAAATACGCCCTAGTCTTTGGCTAACTCTGAACTACCTGTCTGTGCCGTGCTGTTGGGGTCGGTTTCAAACCATAACACTAACACTGTGATGATGTTACTGGATGTTACTAACACTGTGATGATGTTACTAATACTGTGGTGAGTGGATGTTACTAACACTGATGATGTTCATGGAGGTTACTAAAGGCCCTCCCATAGTCGAGCGGACTCCGCAGAGATCCACGCGGACTCAAAGCGGACTCCAAGTGCGAAGCTCCAATTTTCGAATGCGCGGACATCCGCGCCGCTCACTTGGTGTCACACAAAACGCTGCTCTGCATTTTTGGTTGACATCGGCCTGCATTTAATGTGACGCCGATCTGCAATTACTCTGAACACTCGCTCCGTGCCAAGTGAGAGTAGGGCAGGATCATGATTAAATGGGTAGGATTGGTCCGGTAAAACGTTGGCAGGTAGATGACACTAAATTTAGTTTTACTATCGCTAATCATCATGGAATCGCCCATTCCAATTCATATACATTTGGACCATGTCTTTTTTCATCATCTGAAGAAACTTGAGAAGTTTGAATGGCTTTTCTAAATGAAGTGTGTAAAACTGGCAGTTTTATTTCGAAATATTGGAAACGGAGATTGTCATAGTATTGTTAACTGACTACAAGAGGAGTATACGTTACGACATGTTTACACCGTGCAAGAAGTAGCACAACGGCATAACAGAGGTGCAACACAGAAGTGGCGGCACCCACAGAGAGAGAGGCGCCAGGAGAGAGAGAGTGAGAATGACCACAGGAAGTGCTGGCGGTGCAGCAAAATGCCACACAGTCAGCAGGATGACTGCCCAGCAAGGAGGTCTAACTGCAATAATTGTGGGAAGAGTGGACACTGGGGAAAAGTGTGCAAAAGCAAGCAGGTGAGGGAAGTGACTGAGGGTGAGGGATCAGAAGATGGACAGTATTATTATCTGGGCTCAGTTAATAGCATGCCTCAAAATGATAATGAATGGACAGTCACATTAGAGATTGGCAGCTCACCTGTAGAATTTAAAATAGATACTGGAGCCGATTGTTGTATCATAAGTGAAACTGTGTACAAAACACTGGAGCCAAAACGAGTCCTACAGAGGCCAAAGAAGGTGCTGAGTGGTCCAGGGGGTGGATTGAACTGTTTAGGGCAGTTTATGACTCAGACCAGCTACAAGGGGGAAACATACACATGCAGGCTCTATGTCATTAGAGGGCAGAGTGTGAATAACCTACTCAGCAGGCCAGTAGCTGTAGCTATGGGGTTAGTAAAGCGAGTGGGCGAGGTCAACACCAGTGAACAGGAGTTTGGCCTACTGAAAACAGCCTGTGAAGATAGCTCTAAAGGACAATGCCCAGCCCTATGCAGTATGCACAGCACGCCGGGTCCCCATACCGCTCCTGAGTGCAGTGAAAGAGGAGTTGGAGAGGATGGAAGCCAACGACATCATTGAAGCCATGACTGACCCAACAGAGTGGTGCGCACCCATGGTGCCAGTCCCGAAAAAGTCTGGAAGAGCACGCATCTGTGTGGACTTAAAGAAGCTTAATAAGGCTGTCAAAAGGGAGAGATTCATCTTGCCGACATCAGAGGGGATGGTGGCTCAGCTCAGCGGCTCCACATCACTTGACGCAGCGTCAGGGTTCTGGCAGATCCCACTGGACAAAGACAGCCAGAGGTTGACCACCTTCATCACACCGTACGGAAGGTACTGTTTCAAACGTCTTCCCTTTGGGATAAGCAGTGCACCTGAGATATTTCAGAGGAAGATGGTGGAGACGCTGGAAGGGCTGGACGGCGTTGCCGTCTACATGGACGACATCATCATCCATGGCAGCAACACCAGCGAACATGATGAGCGGCTGCGGAAGGTTCTGGATCGGCTAGAGTCTGCAGGCCTGAAGCTGAACAATGAGAAGTGTGTGCTGAGAAAGGAGGAGCTGCACTTCCTGGGTCAGGTGATCAACAAAGATGGTGTACGACCCGACCCAGCCAAAGTGTCTGCAGTCAGCAAACTGGAACCACCATAAAACGTGCAGGAACTAAAGAGAGCACTCGGCATGATCAATTACCTGGGGAAATATATTCCAGACCTCGCCACAGTGGGCCAGCCACTATATGCACTGTTAAAAGCAGACTCAGTGTGGATGTGGGGTCCGGCGCAACAAGCAGCCTTTGAGCGAGTTAAAGAGCTCCTCACAACGTCACCTACCCTGGTGTACTATGATGTTAACAGGAGCACAGTGGTCTCAGCAGACGCAAGCAGTTATGGGATAGGCGGTGTCCTGCTGCAGTTCCATGGCGAGGACTGGAGACCAGTAGCATACTGCTCAAGGCGACTGAGTGACGCTGAAACCAGGTACGCTCAGATAGAGAAAGAGTGCCTGGCGAGCGTGTGGGCGTGTGAGAGGTTTCAGATGTATCTCTACGGCCTGCCAGCATTCAAACTGATTACGGATCACAAACCCCTCATCCCACTGATGAACTCCAGGGATCTCGACAATGTGCCACTCCGCTGCCAGCGACTCCTCATGCGGTTGATGAGGTTCAACCCGGAGGCTGAGTATGCACCGGGGAAAACTCTGGTGGTGGCAGACACACTGTCCAGGAGCCCACAGGCAGACAAGGGGCTCAGTAGGGACACAGACGTGGAGTGTTACGTAGCAGCTGTGATGAGCAACATTCCAGCATCGCCGAAAAAGATAGACAGCATCCGCGTGGAGACGGCGGCGGACGAGCAGCTCCAAGAAGTGATCAGGTACATACAAGAGGGGTGGCCTGAACACCTAGCACATATAAACACCTGTGTTAGGGAGTACTTTCCCGTTAGGAACGAACTGTCTATGCACGATGGGGTAGTGACCAGAGGGAGTAGAATAGTGATACCAGGGAGATTGACGTCGGATATACTAGAACGCATACATGAGGGCCATCAAGGTCTTAACAAGTGCAGAGACAGGGCCAACACTTCGGTGTGGTGGCCTGGCATAGCCACACAGATCACACACAAAGTTGAGAACTGCATGTACTGTCGTGAGCAGAGGAGAGCACAGAACAGGGAGCCTCTCCTGTCAACACCTCTCCCAGACAGGCTGTGGAAGAGAATTGGCATAGATTTATGTGAACATGAGAGAGAGAGTTACCTAGTCATAGCTGACTACTACTCTAGATACCTGGAGATACTCCACATGCCTACCACGACTAGTGCACATGTGATCTTGAAGCTGAGAGCCACGTTTGCCCGGCACGGAATACCGGAGGAGGTCATCAGTGACAACGGACCGCAGTTCAGCAGTGATGTCTTCAGAGGCTTTGCCTGTGACATGGACTTTAAGCACACAACCTCTAGTCCCCACAACTCACAAGGAAAACGGTTATGCTGAACGTGCAGTCCAAGCGGCCAAGGGGATTCTGAGACAAAAGGACCCCCTACTTGCTTTAATGGTTTACCGTTCTTCTCCACACAGCAGTACGGGTGTCAGTCCGGCAGAGCTCCTAATGGGCAGGAAAATCAGGACGACACTGCCCACTCTGGCCAAGAACCTGCAACCAAGGTGGCCGAACAAACATCACGTCAGAGCTCGAGATGCTGCGGAGAAGAGCAAACAGGCCTTCTACTATAACAAACGCCATGGCGTGAGAGAGCTCACACCACTGCAGCGAGGAGACCATGTTCTCACCAGACTGGACAATCAAAAGACCTGGTCCACACCTGCAGTAGTGGCAGGTGAGAGCGTTACACAGAGGTCTTATCTCATCGAGACAGAGCAGGGTGCTCTGTACAGGCGTAACCGTCGACATCTCCAAGCGGTGCCCGTAGCGGGGCCTCCAGCGAATGATGACACAAATCCCGGGAATGACACACCTGACATTCAGATGAGCCCAAACCATGGCTCGCCTGGTCCAACAAGGAACACTGATGGACTGATCCAAACCAGGTCTGGTAGACCTGTTAAACCTGTCCAGAGACTTGACCTGTGAGGGGAGAGTTCAATAATAATTTTTTTGAAGGGTGTTGATATAAAAAAAAAAAAAGAAAAAAGGAGATGTCATGGTTATTAATATGTGTTGATACTGTTAAAGAGAAGATATCAAAGTTATTGATATGTGTTGATATTGTTAAAGAAAGATATCTAAGTTATTGATATGTGTTGATATTGTTAAAAGGAAAAAGGGAGATGTCATAGTATTGTTAACTGACTACAAGAGGAGTATACGTTACGACATGTTTACGACAGTTACAGTAAGTGGGAGTGGCGCGAGAGGCAGGGATTATTGGGATTGAGGAACCACCTGAGGTAGTAATAAAGCGTCTTGTTTACCAACCAACTGTTCCGTTGTTCGTTAATATCCAAGATATTACAGAGATAACCTAGACTCTTTATTTTGACATCGGATGATGACGACATGACAGAAGTATAAACAGCGTGGGGAAAATTGTGTAAACTGGCGCGAGACATGTAGGAAATTGGTCCGCGGAGGTCCGCTCGACTATGAAAGCTCAAAGAGTCCGTGCGGACCTCTGTGGAGTCCGCTCCGCGTACGGTCCGCTCGACTATGGGAGGGCCTTAACACTGTGATGATGTTATGGGATGTTACTAACACTGTGATGATGTTACGGGATGTTACTAACACTGTGATGATGTTACGGGATGTTACTAACACTGTGATTATGTTACGGGATGTTACTAACACTGTGATGATGTTACGGGATGTTACTAACACTGTGATTATGTTACTGGATGTTACTAACACTGTGATGATGTTACTGGATGTTACTAACACTGTGATGATGTTACTGGATGTTACTAACACTGTGATGATGTTACTGGATGTTACTAACACTGTGATGATGTTACGGGATGTTACTAACACTGTGATTATGTTACGGGATGTTACTAACACTGTGATGATGTTACGGGATGTTACTAACACTGTGATTATGTTACTGGATGTTACTAACACTGTGATTATGTTACTGTATGTTACTAACACTGATGATGTTACTAATACTGTGCTGATGTTACTGGATGTTACTAACACTGATGATGTTACTGACACTGTGATGATGTCACTGGATGATACTAACACTGTGATGATGTTACTAACACTGTGATGATGTTACTGGATGTTACTAACGCTGGGATGATGTCACTGGATGATACTAACACTGTGATGATGATGTTACTGGATGTTACTAATACTGTGCTAATGTTACTGGATGTTACAAACACTGTGATGATGTCACTGGATGATACTAACACTGTGATGATGTTACTGGATGTTACAAACACTGTGATGATGTTCATGGAGGTTACTAACACTGTGATGATGTTACTGATTTTGATTTGATTTGATTTTATTAGGGATCCCCATTAGCTGGTGCGATAGCAACCAGCTACTCTTCCTGGGGTCCACACACAAAAAAACATACAAAAACAATCACTATTGCAAAAACAAAATTATTCAAAGTCAGTACACACAATGCATAATGAAACTACTGTAACAATTAAGATAGCTAAAATTACATTAGTGTAAAACAAAAACAAAAAAATACTTTACAGTGTTAAATACAATTTAAAAACAATTTAAGATTATTTTTAAAAGTGAATCTACTGTAAATGCAGCAGAGGTTCTGAGGCAGGCCATTCCAAAGAGTTAACGCTCTAAAAATAAAAGATCTCCCCAAAGCGCTGGTTCTAGGACCTGGCAATTCAAGCTGCCCACTACTGGAACCTCTAGTGTAATGCTCGTGCACAGTATTACTAAAAACAATCTGATTATGTATAAAAACAGGAGTTTTACTGCTCATGATCAACTTGAACAGCACAAGTATATTAAAAGACAATCTATTTTCAACGTTAAGCCAAGAGAGGCAGGCATGCATACGGCTCACATTAGACCTTAGTGAGCAGCCCAGTACCAACCGTGCTGCCCTGTTCTGGACCACCTGGAGCTTCCTGAGGTCACCACTGGCAGCAGATGACCACATCGCAGAGCAATAGTCAAGATGACATAAAACTAAACTTTGCACTATCTGACATAAAAGGGGACGGGCAACAAAAGAAGCACATTTCCTGGAAATACCAATTGCTCTGCCCATTTTTTAAACAATATAATTAATATGCTGAGACCAAGACAGAGTGCAATCCAGCATCACTCCCAGTTTCAAGTACCTCGGAGCCCACATATCCGAGGACTTGACATGGACCACACACATTGACAGTGTTGTGAAGAAGGCACGACAACACCTCTACTTCCTCAGGCGCCTAAGGAAGTTCCAAGTCAGTCAGAAGATCCTTAAGAACTTCTACTCATGTACAATAGAGAGCATCCTGACTGGCAACATCACCTCCTGGTTTGGGAATAGCACTGCACAAGACCGTAGCAGACTACAAAGAGTGACACGTTCAGCCGAACGCACAATTGGAGGGGGGCTGCCCACCCTCCAGAACATTTACAACAAGCGGTGCAGGGGTAAGGCTAAGAGAATCATCAAGGACTCCAGCCACCCGAACAACTGCCTCTTTGAATTGCTGCGGTCAGGCAAGCGATACCGGAGTCTTAAGGCGAGCACAGAAAGACTCAGAAGAAGCTTCTATCCCCAGGCCATCCGGCTGCTCAACTAACAATAAACACTATGCAACAACCATCAAATGCACACAGCACACACACCCACACGCACACGCACACACTCACTTAAACAAACAACACACTGCAGCACCCACTCTCCACACTTTAGATCACCTAAACACACTTTACACTTTATATTTATTGGTAAAGGATTTGCACTACAACTCGTACACCTTACTGTAAATTGTACCTAAATTGTACCTCATCCCATTTCTGCTCTGCACTATATAGTATTGTATATTAGTACATTGCATAGAATATTGTATATTGTATGGTAACTCAGTTACTTCTATTCTGCATCGAACATTGTACATATGTCTATACTGAACACTGTGACCTTTTTTTTTTTACTTCTATTTTACATGCTATACTATTTTATTTCATACTATCTTGTCTAGCACAGTCTCTGGAGCGTAACAGTAAGAAGCATTTTGTATAAAAGTATTCTGTACTTCTGTATGACAACTATTAAAGAAACTTGAAACTTGAAACTTGAACTTGAGTTTAGTACTTTCAACTTGTTGAACTGCCGAATTACACAAGTTTAAATGAAGCTTTGGATTTGTAGATAACCTGTGCCTTGTTCCCAGCACAATACATTTAGTCTTGGAGATATTAAGGACAAGTCTATTACATACTACCCAGTCATGCACAACTTTAAGTTCTCTGCTCAAAACTTCATTAAGTACATTGCATGATGGTGCAGCGTAATACAACGTTGAATCATCTGCATAAAGAACTGTTGTAGCACATTTGGTAGCCCAAGATAGGTCATTAGTAAATACAGAGAAGAGCAAAGGTCCTAGGCAACTTCCTTGCGGAACGCCACACTCTAGACCTCTGCTACTGGACAGGCTGCCATTTAGCTGTAGCAGGTATATATAATATACTGTTATGTATTCCACAAATAATCCCTCACGTTTTATTTTAATTTGTTTATTATTATTTTTATTCTCAAAGTATTTTATTTTGAAACCGTTGTCACTTCCTCCCGAAGTGACGTATTTCCTTTGGTGCACGCCTCTTCCCGTTCAGTCTAACCTGAATGAGGAAGAGGTAAGAGCTGCTCAGTGTCTCTAAACATATCTTTGGTTTAAAAGAACGTTATGATGATTTGAATGATTGTAAATAAGGTGCTGGGCAATAAACCAGTTGTATATAATGGTATCTACATTAATAATGAACAGTTCTGCACTTGTTGTAATGTAATTTAGCTGTGGTGGCGAACCTTTGTAAGAGCACATGTGATTGAGTTAGTAGCAATGGACGAGCAGGTTGAGTAGGCCCTGTCCTGAAATGTGACTGATATTTCCCCATTGCAGTCTGCTAGCTGTTTGGCGCCATCCTGTGGACAAAAGATAATTGTGTATCTGTTTTGAACCACAGGTAACTGAGTGAATCCTATTGCTTATTTTGTATTGGTTTATCGTATTGTTTTATTATGAATGTTATTTTGTATCATCTTATTGTATTGATTTATTATTCCAATGTGTTATTTCAATGTATGATTCAAAATGTCAGTCTAACCTGAATGAGGAAGAGTCTGCTAGCTGTTTGGCGCCATCCTGTGGACAAAAGATAATTGTGTATCTGTTTTGAACCACAGGTCAAATAAATGGTCAAATGGATCACGAGCCTGTCTTCAATTGCTATACACGACCGACACAGAGGAGTAGGCCTTAAACCAGCTACATTGGTGCCGTGACCCGGATCGGAAGCATCAACACCAGCTTGATCACCGTAGGTTGCTGCGGACGTCAGAATCACAGAAGAAAAGGAGCTGAGTCATTGGAAAAATGCTGTGATCACTATAATTTTTTTTGCAATGAGGATCAAGACCAGCTTGATTACCGGAGGTCGGGGGAAGAAGAGGAAAAAGAAGGAAAAAAAGTTCCCTTGGGAGGGTTGTGTCGAAGTGACTGTGTCACAGTTGAAAGGACATTGTGTTCTTTCTGGAAAAAAAGAGGATGTCACTGTTGAAAGGACATTGTGTTCTTTCTGGAAAAAATAGGACATTGTGTTATTTCTGAAAGGGAGAGGATGTCCAGTGAATGTCCATTTTTCTGTCTCTGTTCTAGAGGACAGTGGAGGTTATTGAAGAGGACTGGTGATCAGTTTTTGTTTTTCTGTTTTTGTTAAAGATGCTGAAGCATTTGGAAAGAAGAAAATATTGTGATCAGTAGAATATATATAATTTTTTTCCCTTCTTTTCTGATAGCTCGTTTTATAGAGAAACGTTGGATTCCAATGTCGTAGAGGGGGGTTCATGGTTTTTCAGTTGGTGGTTTGTATACATGTAAATAGTATAATTGGGAATGTGGAATTATTGACTGTTATTCGGTTAGCTTTTTGACAACAGTTGCGGTGGTGTGGTAATATGGCAGCGAGCAGAGCCTGGAACTTTATTGTCGTGTCACTGGAACTCTCTGCTTGGTGAAGGGCTGGTACCCTGCAGTATACAGAGTCGGGAACTCTCTGTCGTGTCACGGGATCTCTGTGCTTTGTCCAGAGGCCAACACTTTTTTTTTGATTTCACGTCTCCTTGATTTTCACGTCCTGTGTTTGTATCTAAGTTGCTGCAGTTAGTGCATTTTTGTTTAGTCTATGTACACTTTTGTCTTGCAATGTGTCACTGTAAGTAGTGTTACTGCATGTGCTCACAAGTAGGATATGGGACTCAAGTGGGCCGGGTATAGGTTTGGTGTATAAGGCACTATACACCAAACCTATTTTAATTTGTTTATTATTATTTTTATTCTCAAAGTATTTTATTTTGAAACCGTTGTCACTTCCTCCCGAAGTGACGTATTTCCTTTGGTGCGCGCCTCTTCCCGTTCAGTCTAACCTGAATGAGGAAGAGGGAAGAGCTGCTCAGTGTCTCTAAACATATCTTTGGTTTAAAAGAACGTTATGATGATTTGAATGATTGTAAATAAGGTGCCGGGCGAAAAACCAGTTGTATATAATGGTATCTACGTTAATAGTGAACAGTTCTGCACTTGTTGTAATGTAATTTAGCTGTGGTGGCAAACTTTTGTAAGAGCACATGTGATTGAGTTAGTAGCAATGGACGAGCAGGTTGAGTAGGCCCTGTCCTGAAATGTGACTGATATTTCCCCATTGCAGTCTGCTAGCTGTTTGGCGCCATCCCGTGGACAAAAGATAATTGTGTATCTGTTTTGAACCACAGGTAACTGAGTGAATCCTATTGCTTATTTTGTATTGGTTTATCGTATTGTTTTATTATGAATGTTATTTTGTATCATCTTATTGTATTGATTTATTATTCCAATGTATTATTTCAATGTATGATTCAAAATGTCAGTCTAACCTGAATGAGGAAGAGTCTGCTAGCTGTTTGGCACCATCCTGTGGACAAAAGATAATTGTGTATCTGTTTTGAACCACAGGTCAAATAAATGGTAAAATGGATCACGAGCCTGTCTTCAATTGCTATACACGACCGACACAGAGGAGTAGGCCTTAAACCAGCTACATAGATACACCTTCTGTGATCTAGAGGACAAATAATTTAGTATCCACTTTAAAGTTTCTCAACCAGTAGAGAATGGTCCAGCACATCAAATGCAGCACTAAAATCTAACAGCACAGCTCCCACCAGCATAGAGTTATCTATAGCTTTAAGCCAGTCATCAGTCGTCTGTATCAAGGCAGTAGAAGTAGAGTGACCAGCTCTATAGGCATGTTGAGAATCTGTTGCAAGCTTGTTTGAAACAAAATACTCTTGAATTTGTGAATGCACCAACTTTTTCATGATTTTGCTCAAGACAGGTAAAATACTTATAGGTCTAGAATTTCTCTCATTAAAAGCAGCTTTGGTATCCTTAGGTAAAGGAAAAACCTTAGCCTCCTTCCACATCTTTGGAAATAGGCCCACATCCAAACATCTATTCATAATATGACATATAGGAGATGATATGATACCAGCAGTCATTCTCAGCACTTTACTATCCAGGTTATCTAGGCCTGCTAACTTACTATCAGGAAGAGAGCGGAGTAACCGCTCCACCTCACTGACTTCAGCCTGATGAAATTCAAATTCACACATTTTGTCTTTCATTATAATATACTTAATACAGTCATTTGTTTTAAGGTTGTTTGAAATATTCATAGCATGCCTTAGTTTAGATACTTTACCCACATAATAATCATTAAAATGATTTGCAATCTCACCTGGTTTTGTGAGAACAAATCCATTTGATTCCACTAAGGGTGTGCACACAGTTGTCTTTCGACCCATCATTTCATTAAAAACATTCCATATTTGTTTGCTATCATTTCTCGCATCATATAACCTTTGTTTAAAATAGTCCCTTTTTTTACCTTGTTTAGTTTTGTCACCTGATTGCGTAAAGCACAGTATTTATGCCTGTCATCAATTGAACCAGAACTAACTGAGGCTTTTTTGGCCATGTCTTTCTCTTTCATTAGGGTCCTGAGACTGCTGTCAAGCCATGGGGCAGATCTATTTTTGACCATGAATTCTTTTAAAGAAGCATACTTGTTTACAACACTCATATATCTTGACATAAATAAATCCAGGGCAGCTTCAGGGTCATCCTCACTACACACCATGTTCCAATCTATACTGGATATTTCATCAATAAATTAATCTTCATTAAATCTTTTATAGGACCGTGTTAAAATGATTTTAGCTTTACGTTTTGGAACCTTTGTCTTTCTAGTGACGGCTATTATATTGTGGTCAGTGAACCCTACAGGGACAGAGACAGCCTTAGAGCATTGTTCAAAAAAAAATTGTATAAATATGGTCAATGCATGTCCCAGAAATAATACCATCACTGCCTAGACTTATTCTTGTTGGAGATGCAACAATTTGAGACAGATTACAAGCATTTAACATAGAGAGCAACTTATTCTTGTTGGGACATGACTTCACCATCCAGTCTATATTCATATCACCTAACAAGAAGATTTCTCTATTTTCATCTGATATCTTGTCAAACATCTCACACAACCCATTCATATACATAGTGTGACGGATCATTTTGGTCTGTGTTGTGTTTGATGTTAAATGTTAATGTCCCGAGGGGGAGTCGAACAGGGGGCTCCCGCGTCCGCGGGCGACGACACAGGCCGCTGCACTAAGAAGTGAATTCATTCCTAACTACCCTACCTATGCGTCTGTTAACCCTGTTATGGGGAAGTGAGTTTAATTTACCAGCCCGCACTGCCACAGTCACTCGTCAACACACCTGTTTCCGTGACTGTGGACATACCCACGGGATTCCCCGTTTACACTCACCTCCCTAAACTCACGCCCCTCAGGACATCCGGGTCACTGGGCACCACTGTGACGGATCATATTTGTCTGCGTTGTGTTTGATGTTAAATGTTAATGTCCCGAGGGGGAGTCGAACAGGGGGCTCCCGCTTCCGCGGGCGACGACGCAGGCTGCTGCACTAAGAAGTGAATTCACTCCTAACTACCGTACCTATGCGTCTGTTAACCCTGTTATGGGGAAGTGAGTTTAATTTACCAGCCCGCACTGCCACAGTCACTCGTCAACACACCTGTTTCGGTGACTGTGGACATACCCACGGGCTTCCCCGTTACAATAGCATCTCCACTAGGAGGCCTGTAGAAACAATGTCGCGGGTGGTGGTATGTGTGTGTCTGTGTGTATTCATGGAGCGGTGGGATCTACCCATGGGCGTTCCCTCTCTTGCGTTACAGGCTGTGCCGTTGGAGGAAGCTGATTGGCTGGCTGGCGCATAGGGGCGGTGCCCTGGAACCCCGCGAATTCGCTCAAAAGGGAGGCGAGTATTGTCAGCTGGGCGCGAGACACAGAAGGACGAGACCCGGAGCAGAGGAGGAAAGAGAAACCCGAGGACGCCGACTGGTGATATTGCTGGTACACACGGCGCTATTGCTGCTTCCTAGAACGAAAACGGGAGTCGAGAGGACGCTAGCAGAGGACGCAGGGCTGCGAGGATACACGGCTCTTTTTGTGTTTTACCTTTCCTCCAGTGGAACCAGTTCATAGCGGCGACTGCAGTGTTTCCTCCAGAGTGGAAACGAGTGGAGCTTCAGACCGGAGGGACATTATCGCCACACCGGGCGCCGTGAGTAAAGAACACAAGACAGTGGAATACGTGCCTAAACAAACAAACTATTTTCCCGAGTGGTAAATGAAGACATAGACGAACGGTGACTGCATTTGAATTAGGAATATTATTAGTGGCGTGAAGCTGAAAATTATCGGAACGGCATACAGTAAAGCCAGTAATACTGTCGAAGACTGGAACCTAGTATTGTGGATTCTCCATCCTCTGTGAACTACCTTTTTCTCTCTCTTTTCTAAATCATATCAATTGTGCATTGTGACGAACCCGTGAACGGGGGGGGGGGAACCTTGCTCTTACTGACTGTGCCTTTCATTACAGGCGGAAGGACATTATTGCACGCCTGGTGCTTGGAGGGCCTAAAACACCCCAGTACAGACCGAACAGTTTTTAGCCCGAAGCCGAGAGGGGCTACAGGAGCAGAAGGAGGTGACGTCCTTCCGGCCCTCAGCTTCGGGCCCCGGTTATTAATAACCTTTCTTTTTGTATTGTTTGTAACTCAGCGCTTCCACTGCCCCAGACCTAGGTTAGGATATGGGAGGAATATTCTAGGCCTGGTCATAACCCCTAGTGGTGAACAACACCCACTATCTTATCCAAACCCCCTTAATTTACCGTATGAACACTTAGTGTGTATTTATCTACCTATATTCTCCCTGAAGCATTTGCCGTGGCTCCCCGAGGGATAGTGTGATATCGATGCTTATTTCAGGATGTTTTGCAGTGAACCGTGTGGTATAGTGTGATTCTAAGTTGACGTTTGATAAGTCATAGACCAGGGTCCAGGGTAGACTCTTTTTGCTTTCACGTGTGTAGTGTCTCAGGGGTGGGGATAGGTGACGTGGGTGGGAGTAACAGTCTGGGGGTGGGTTTACGGGGCATGGAGCACTTCCTCTTTTTAAACTACCCTAGGCTTAAGAGGCGTGGGTATTTTAATCTAGTCTAATAGTGTTTAGGTAGGTTTATGAATTTCTATCTTATGTATTAAAGTATTGCCTGTTTTTCTTAAATACCATTATGTAATAAAGTATTGCTTGTTTTTGCTAAACATTCTTTCCTTGTCTGTCTGTGGTCCTGGGGAATCTGTTGTGGTAGTTCAGCTGAGCTCTTTGGAAAGTACACCTGTGCGCTTGCACTTCCTAGCTGTAGACTGGGGTACTTTTCATTGGGGTCTGGTGACAACAACATACTAGAATTGGTTTTAAATAAGGCAAGTGGACTTGCACACAGTTTGCTTCAATGTCTTCCCTCATTAGATCATAACGTATTTTGGCATGTAAATTATTTTGAACATAAATATCCACTCCACCTCCAAACTTATTTCTATATTTTCTAAAAACTGAGAAACCTTCAATAGCTACATTTGAATCAGAGAAGGACTCATCAAGGTGGGTCTCAGACTCAGACTGGATGTTACTAACACTGTGCTGATGTTACTGGATGTTACTAACACTGTGATGATGTTCATGGAGGTTACTAACACTGTGATGATGTTACTGGAGGTTACTAACACTGTGATGATGTTCATGGAGGTTACTAACACGGTGATGATGTTACTGGATGTTACTAACACTGTGATGATGTTACTGGATGTTACTAACACACTTGCACATTTACAAAATATGACTTGACTAAACTTTTTTGCTAGAGGTTGCCCCAAAGATAAGATGAGATATTCTTTTATTGATCCTCTTGGGGAAATTCAGGCCATATAAGCATGGGGGAGGGGGGAGGGTACAGGTATGAGCAGGGTAATATAAAGACAATAAATATAGGCAATACAAATTTAATCTGAATATAAAATATGAGAAAAATAAACCGTATACACAAAGGCACAGATGATGGTCTGTATGCCCTATTGGTCATAATATATGTTATAGTCCATGCATGGTTTAGTGTAAGAGTCAGACCTTTCTAATAGTTCTCAAGTTCTGCTGTTGTTAGTTCTCTGACAGCAGTCCATGCCCCTGGTTGTGGAGCCTGATGGCCGCTTGCACAAAGGACTGGCAGAGGTGGTTAGTGGAGTGTCAGGGGGGGGTATGATTCCATGGCTGACGTGCTCCTCATGTTGGCTAGTTATCCAGGATAGCAACCAGCTTCTTTCTCATCCTCCTCTCTGTCACCACCACTAGTTTGACCAGCCTTCCTCACCAACGTGATCAGTTTGTTGATGTCCCTTGAATTGATGTTGAGTTGGAGGTGGTCGCTCCACCCTACGAAGCTCTCCACCAGGGCTCTGTACTCCTCCTCGTCATTTTCCGCGATGTAACTTACGATGGAGGAGTTGTCTGAGAACTTCTGTAGGTGAGTTATAGAAGAATGGGGGGGGGGGGGGGGGGGCGGGGGGTTAGTGAGGTAGTCAGTGATCCAGGCCATGTTCCAGCTGCATCATTGTGAGCTTCTCCGCTAGCTGCAAAGGCTGGATGGTGTTAAAGGTGCTGGAGAAGTCCAAGAACATGATTATCACTGTGCTGCGATAGAAGCCATATTTTCTATCAAATCAAATCAAATGTATTTGTAAGGCCCAACAACACACATGGGCGGCCTGAATACTTTAGACAACAAATGTTTGTTTCCGCGTCTCTGATTGGCCAGGTCATGTGACATGTATGCCCAATCGTGGGACCGCAAGTTTCTACACTGGTTAAGCTTAGGCGCTCTTTCGAAGTTGGTTAAGGTTAGAGTTTGTCTTAGAGCATGGCGATAGAGCTTAACCAGTGATAAACTAGGCGTTAGGTAGTTTGCAGGCTGTTAGACCCGGAAATAGGTGCCGAACTTGCCGTCCCACGATTGCCCGTACTCTTCCTTCCCTCATCTTTCATTCTGAAATGTTTAGCTACAGGCGCACTTCAACAGTGGAAATACTAGCTTTTTCTATCATAGGTTATTTTCTTGTTGCTGTTTTTACGAGATGGCATCACCACAGAGACCCGAGATGCATTTCTCTGGGCTACACCAGCGCTTCTCCGTCGCAACCTCCGCCGTTCGCCGCAGGGGCTCCCTACTCCCACGATCGTGGCGAGAGGGTGAGCCCCGGCGGCGTGCGGCGCAGAGTGCGCGCCGCCCAGAGGCCGTTGAGCACCCCTCATTCGTGAGGAGGTTCTCCGGCCCCGGCGTCCCCATCGGGAGACCCCCGACCAGCCCAGGCGTGGTCTCTCTGTTGGCAGATGATCTGCGGCGCAAGTTCTCCGCCTCTGCTTGCTCCCGCCGTTCGGTGGTGAGAGAGTGTGGTGGGTGGTCGGACCATGGCATCCGATGGAAACTGAGGATTACATGGAGGAGGCGGGGGGGTTCCTCTTTGACGCTCCGGGCCCTGGCTCCACGTCGGGATGCCTCGCTATCGGAGTCAGGGTTTGATTCCCCAGCTCCATGGCAAGACGTCTCGTCGGCAGCGTCAGGGTTCAGCACCCCGACCACAAGAGATGCAATCGCGGAGGAAGAGAAGCAGCAGATGGAGCTGCTCGCTCTGCCGTTCACACAGGTAGAGGGTCTGGTCTGGGGCTTAAAGGGCGGCGTGTAACGGCTTGACAAACCGCTGGCAGTCGTCCTTTGCCCGGAAATGGTGTGGGAGCCCAAAAAGAAGCCAATACCGAGGGGCAAGTAGGCCCGGCAGCTGGCGATGTGGTCCGACCAGGCCTACCTTGCCTCGACGCAGAGCCTAGCAGCCACAAACAATATAGCGCAGCTGGCGGCTTTCCAGTCGGGGTTGATGACGCGTGGGGAAGACCTGGGTCCCGACCAATGCTACATCCAAATACTAAGTTTTTCTTTCAAATAAAAAGACCCTCTTTGAGAGTGGCAAGTTTTGTTGAAACAACGTGTAATCATTTCACTAATGTGTTTTGTGTATGCCTCGTATGGAGTGTCAATGAGGGCCCGCCACCTTTTTCTGGTACAGTGATGGCGGGCGGCAATTCTTGCTTGTGAAAATGCAGCCGCGGGGACTCATGTGGACACATTTTTAAACAAACGAAGACCCTGAACCCACGGTTGGTGACTAGTTATCGTGTTTTGGCTTTTTCAAAGCAATGAAGCGAGCATATGCTTGCGTATGTTTTTCGCATGTAAATCAACACACAGCTATGACACTGCTCCTTGTTTTCACCTAGTATGTTTTCACTTTACGTGAGGTTGGTTGGGGGGGGGTATAAACTCTTCCTTTTGGGTGTGTTGTATAAATTTGGTGAAATTCTGACGGTACAAGTGATGAGGAGGTAGCTTAAAACAAGCGCTCTCATCACTTAGGGGTCCCCTGTACGCACCAGCATGATGACACACGTACGTGGGATTCCACTCTGTCAGGTTGGGCTGACGTCCTCAGCTCCCTCGGCGTCAGAGCAAGCATTAGCATATCCTGCTCGTCGCAGGGGGGGGGGGGGGGTTCCCCATGCCTGCCAACTCAGAAGAGTGGGGCTGGGGTCCCCTGCCATAATAACGTCACAGGTTTCCAAGTTTTCTTATTGGCCCGAGGGGTATGCCCGTGAGTTGGGGCCTGCATGGTTCAGATCCCAACTCACGTTGTCGAATGAGGTCTCTGCGGGATAAACTAACATCTTCCCCTCTCGTGAGAGCGGAGTTAGTGACAGGTGGTATTTTCCCAGGCTCTGTGTATAAATCCTGTGACGAGGATCCTTGCGAGGACCGGTCTCCCCCCGATTTACCCGAATAGGGGGGAGAAATGATGGGTTGGGGTTCTTTCTTATCGAAATTTAAATAGGCATAAATGTAGGGGTCTGTTCCCCGTTCTTCTATATCAGCACTTGGTCCTAAGGGACCGATGTCAGCGCCTGGTCCCGGGCATGGTCCTAAGGGACCGATGTCAGCGCCTGGTCCCGGGAATTTTTCAAATATTTATTTGAAATGGCCATCTTAGGGACCGGCGCACCCTGGTCTGTCTGAACGGCATTTATGCGGTCAGCCAGGAGGGAGTTTACCTCTGCCGAACGCCAGGCGAGCGCTGCTTGTGAAAATGTATCTGCCAGCTCGAAGGCTCGCTGCATTTCCAGGGGGAAATGACGGGGCAGATCAAGCATCACAGGGGGGCTTCACGCCCGATGGGTGGGCCACCGTGAGCTGTTCTTTTACAGTCCGTCTCGGTGGCGCCTCCTGTGGTTTTTGATCAAAACGTGTACCTCCCCCGCCGTTTTTTTTGAAGAGGTGCGGCAGCGTTTGGGACCCGGGACTCTTCCTGGTCGCGCCGGACCAGATCAGTCCAACACTGGTGTTCCACCGGGTCACAGGCGAGCTCTGCTCGTACAATATATTCTGTCAGCCCGAAGAGCCCTGTGCGTTTTCGGGGGAAATGCCAGGGCGGACTGGACGCCACAGGGGCTTCTCCCCCCCCGCTTGGCGGGAGGGCCATCGAGGTACTATTTTTTAGCAGTCAGCCGCTCTAAGCGCTCCTGTGTAGTTCACGGTCCTCCAGGCAAAGGTCGAGCCATGCTCTTCCTAAAGAACCTGTCGGCCTGGGTTAAGGGAGCAACCTTCTGTTTTGGGGTGGTTGTCTCCCCGGTATGCCGGTGGCAGAGTCCGCTCACTGGCAGAGTCCGGGTTCGACACCCCGACCCCACGAGAGTATGCCCCTGCATGGTTATGACGTCTGCCAATTGTGTCAAACTCTTTCTCTAAACCCCGACCCGCGAGATACAGGTTTGCTGGCAGAGTGAGGGTTCGTGGCAGAGTCAGTTCACTGGCGGAGTCGGGGTTCGGGACCCCAACCCCGCGAGATTATGACCCCATGAGATTATGACATTGTACACGGCGTACCGGACGCCCCCGGTGGTGTCACGAGTAAACGCCTGGAGAGGTCTCGATGCCACGGCCTCGTTGACCTCACCGGGTCCCTTTGGTCAGGTCCTAGCTCCCGGACCCAGCGGAAGGCTGGGACCTCCTCTGCGCCCCGCTGCTAAGTTCGGAACCCTGACCCCACGAGACGCCTCGCGGGCAGAGTCAGGGTTCAACGACCCCGACCCCACGAGGTGTGGGAGCGGTAACACGAACATATGCTTCGCGTACGTTTCCCTTGTAGCGAGCGGGATGCACGGTGGGGTAGACGCAGGTCCTTTTTTCCTGCGGTCTACTCACCTTGTGCGTTTTTTAGGTGCCGTTACCTTTTTTCGCACAGTCAGTGTCCTGTCCTGTCCCGCACCCCTCACTAGGAAGGGTGGGGGGGCCCGGACCCTCCCCAGTGTTCTGATGGTTGCAAAGGGGACCTCAGCGGGTACTCAGCGGGCTCTTCGCGTCCTGCTCCGCTCCTGTGTCCAGCAGAGCAGAACGGGAACAAGAACGAAATGTAACGAAGGTTATCCTATAACCCTAGTTACATGAGTTCTTGTGAGCATTCTGCTCTCACACGCTGAGGACCCCTGACTGTCTTCCGAATGAAGGTCAAGACTCGGGAAGGAAGAGTACGGCCACGCTCCTTGCTTATGTACATAACCGTAAATGGGCATGGCCGGGCAAATGAAGGTGCATGTGGCAAAAGCTTTCAGTGATACAATAAGTATTGATGAGATGGTCCAGCAGAGCAGAATGCTCACAAGAACTCATGTAACTAGGGTTATAGGATAACCTTTGTTGCTAACACTGTGGTGATGTTACTGGATGTTACTAACACTGTGATGATGTTACTGGATGTTACTAACACTGTGATGATGCTCATGGAGGTTACTAACACAGTGATGGATACCTTACAAATAAAGATGAAGAATAGGACATTGGGGTTTGTAGTTTTGCTCTCCTGCCTGGTATCATTATCTTTATGATACCAGGTTGTAGCCTGTTGGCTCAATAAGGTTAATCCACCTTCACCCCCCATCCATCCTAATTTAAACAGGTTATTACCTTGGATGTCAGAATCATTGGCAATTTGTTGCATTGTTAACTAGCTAACGTTTGATATATTGGTTGATGTATATTTCCTCAGAAAGCTTGTATATTTTGAATTTTAATACAGGCTTCAATATAATTGGCACCAAAGTCTGGCTGGTACCAAGCAGAGCATAGAACGCTGGTATTCTGATGTGATGACCTTCTTTTATAGTTTACTTGTGTCCATCCCAGTCCATCTCACTGTCCCCACCAACCTCCTGCTGCCTTGCACCTGTGTGGCAGAAACCACAGGATGACAACATTGTCCTTTTTAATCAAATTAACCATTATATGTTGTCAGTAATTTAACAGTGACTTAAAATATGAAAGAAAAACAATGATATGTATGACAGATAGACTCCCCAATCAAGAAGCCACCCAACTCCTCGTCCAATCAACAGTCATCTCCCGCCTCGACTACTGCAATGCACTGCTCGCTGGCCTCCCGGCCACTGCCACTAAGCCTCTTCAACTCATTCAGAACGCAGCGGCCCGCCTGATCTCAAACCTACCGAAGTCGGCCCATGTCACCCCACTTCTTAGGGACCTGCACTGGCTCCCCATTGCTGCACGAATCCGCTTCAAGGCCCTCGACCTAGCATACCGTGCGGCAAAGGGAACCGCTCCCGCCTACCTCCGGTCAATGGTCTCTAACTACACACCCTCAAGACCCCTACGCTCTGCATCTTCTGGCCGCCTCAGACCTACTCCTATCCAAGCTCCGGGAGGGTCATCAAAGAGAAGTCGCCTATTCTCAGTCCTTGCCCCACAATGGTGGAATGAACTACCCACCCCAGTTAGGACAGCCGAATCACGTCCAATCTTTCGCCGTCGACTAAAGACGCACTTCTTCAACCATTATCTGAATTAAAAAAAAAAACAATAAAAAAAATCTAACCCTAACTAACCGTACTGTCATGCACTTGTCCTAATAAACTAACCTACACTGTAGCACTCAACACTTTGATGAACATTGTTGCTCAGCTGATAGAGTTGTGCCCTTCCTGATGGCTTGTCGTACAGAACTTGTAAGTCGCTTTGGATAAAAGCGTCAGCTAAATGACTAAATGTAAATGTAAAATGTAAATGGTCTTGTTAATCTGTTAGTATCAAGATGGCGGCTTCTCTTTAGACAACCCTGGCAACAATAGTGCCATGCTTTACCCGTTGACCTGCACAGGGAATGGAACCCCTAACCCTGGCAGCATTAATGCCGTGCTCTACCTGTTGAGCTACAGGGAATAGGACCCCTAACCCTGGCTGTGTTATTGCAGTGCTCTACCCATTGACCTACACAGGGAATGGAACCCCTAACCCTGGCAGCATTAGTGCCTTGCTCTAACCGTTGACCTGCACAGGGAGTGGAACCTCTAGTGGCAAAATATACCATTGTGGAAAAATCACATGTTTTTCATGTAACCATTATGATCATGTTGCTATTCAGACTGCTAATGATTATTCAGGATGGAGAACCAGGTAGACACAGGCATAGTCAGGCACAACTTAACTAGCTTCTCTCCAGAGCTGATCCACCAGTGACACTGAATCACCCATTGGAGACAACACCCCTTCCCCCCCTTTCTTAGCTGAGGCAAACCACCCTAAACTCCTCCAGACTAGTCAGTCAGTCACCAACACACTTGGGCTGTTTATGGGTCTGGGCACAGTGTGGTGTTGTAGTACCATGTCAGGGCTGTAGTACCACACTTGGGCTGATTATGGGTCTGGGCACAGTGTGGTGTTGTAGTACCATGTCAGGCTCAGCCCACTGAGCCTCACAGGACCTCTCTACCTCTCTGACCCCCCTCTCTCCTCCACCCTTGCTCCCTCTGTCCTTTCTTTAACCCCCCTGCTTCGTTGCTGCCTTCTGTCACCCCACCCCCACCCCCAGTCCAGATTGTCCCAGCCAGCCAGTTCAATATTAGTAGTTTAATTGTGTGTTAAACATGGGCCTCTCTCACCCCCCACCCCCGCCCTCTGTCTCTACCCCTCCCCCTTGTATGACCTCTTCCCCATTACTGTATCTCCATCACACAAATTCTCATACGATCCACAAGCTAATGTGTACATTAACTATGCCTTGTGCTGCTAAAACATAATTCTGGTTCAACCTATAGGCCATATTTTTCCATCATAAGGCATCATAGTGGTTGATTCCACCTCAATATTATCTTGTACATTTTCAAAGTCGTGTTTTTTGGGCACTACAGTTGGCTTTAGCCCTCAATGGGGTAACCATGGAATAGTAAAAATAAAAATAGGCAGATTTTTTTTTTTTTTGCAAGGCACTTCATACACTGGTAATGTCACTCACTCACTCACTCACTCACTCACTCACTCACTCACTCACTCACTCACTCACAGACACCAATCTGCCCCTAGTGGCAGTTCACAGGCATGGCACTTCAGACATTGAACACCAGTTTAACCCATGCAAACTATTTCTGAGCTGGTTTTAAAGGGTTTAAAGGGGACATGCATTATTAATGCCTTTTTTCTGTGTTTAACATCGTTTTATAGTAATACAGGCTAGTATCAATGGGTCTTAACCTTTATTTTACCCAGGGTAGGTGCGCTGAGCACAGATGCTCTTTTTCACCTATGCCCTGCTTCACATTCACACAGTTCCATTCACACCTGGGAGCTGCCCAGTACAACCAGTCTGACACCATTGGCCACTGAGCAACTCCACTGGAGCAGTTGGGGGTTAAGTCTAGTCTCGAGTTCACGAGATCCTCCCTCACTCAACTAAACTGTTCTGATTTGACGGTTTCCATGACGTTAATATAGCATTGATTTGCATAGCTCCGCCCCTGGTTGTACTCACCTCCACCGCCCACATCAACCATTATAGTGCAGAGACCAGAGACCGCATTGTAACCCGACACTTCCTCAAACGGGGTTTGACAGGCAGAGAACGAGCGAGAGAGAGAGAGAGAGAGAGAGAGAGAGAGAGAGAGAGAGAGGGACGGTGGGAGGGACTGGAGAGCAGAAGTGTGTGTAAATGTGTGTACGCCATCTATCTCCCTCGTCGGGGACACACACACACACACACACAAACTTGACTGCGTGTGTGTCGGGGACGTAGGCATAGTGTAACCCGACACTTCCTCAAACGGGGTTTGACAGGCAGAGAACGAACGAGGAGAGAGAGAGAGAGAGAGAGAGAGAGAGAGAGAGAGAGAGAGAGAGAGAGAGAGAGAGAGAGAGAGAGAGAAAGAGAGAGAAAGAGGGACGGCGGGAGGGACTGCAGAAGTGTGTGTAAATGTGTGTGCGCCATCTCTCTCGCTCGTCGGGGACACACACACACATACACAAACTTGTATGTGTCGGGGACACATCTCTCCTCTCTCTCTCTCCCTCATCGGAGCATTACACACAAACTTGACTGCGTGTGTCGGGGACGCATCTCTCCTCTCTCTCTCCCTCTCCCCCTCTCTCTCTCTCTCTCTCTCTCTCTCTCTCTCTCTCTCTCTCTCTCTCTCTCTCTTCCCTCTCTCTCTCTCTCTCTCGCTTGCTCGTTCTCTCTCTCTCTCTCTCTCGTATGTATCACGCTGTGTGGGTGACTGTCACTGAAAGCGCTTATGGGCGGAGCCCATCCAATAACAGGCTGAAATATTATGCTTTTGAGTACTCCATTAGAAATATAAAACAATGATTTTTGTTTTAAATAAACCTTACAGATGTCTTCCATAGACTCACAGGAATTGTGTAAAGTTGCCCAAATAGTGCAAGGAATAGCAATGCATGTCCCCTTTAAATGACGACAACACTTGAGAGGTGAATCATGAAGATGTTGCAGTTCACCTATTAATGTCACAATGAATGCTTAGCATTTAAAAACGGATGTCCTTATTTAACTCTGAAAGGACTTGTACCCTGGAATCTATCAGTATGATCAGTATCAGATGTTTGTTGCAATGTACCATCCATCCATCCATCCACCCACCCACTCATCCACCCATCCACCCATCCACATATCCATCCACCCATCTACAGTATTAATCCATCCATCCAATCCATCCATCCATCCATCCATCCATCCATCCATCCATCCATCCCATTCTGCTACGATTTCCCTACCAATACTTACCTAATACCACCACATCCTCACCCTTACCTAATACAACCACCTCCTCACCCCTTACCTAATACCACCACCTCCTCACCCCTTACCTAATACCACCACCTCCTCACCCCTTACCTAGGCTAATACAACCACCTCCTCACCATTATTCAATACCAGTTGGGTGTTAATCTGGGGGTCTGCCGTCTCCACCCCCATCCCGCTGTTTCTACCCCTCCACCACCCCCAGCCTGAGCTGTGTGTGTGTGTGTGTGTGTGTGTGTGTGTGTGTGTGTGTGTGTGTGTGTGTGTGCGTGCGTGCGTGCGTGCGTGCGTGCGTGCGTGCGTGCGTGTTAATCTGGTGCTGGTCTGTCAGCACTTTGAGCAGACAGACAGATTGGCTGTAATCCCCCTGAGTGCCACAGATGGAGCGAGGCCACTACACACACACACACACACACACACACACACACACACACAACCACACGCACACACACACACACACACACACGCACACGCATGCATGGACAAAACACAGACCTTGGGGAAGGTGAATGTGTGTGCACGAGCACCCCCCCCCCTCACACACACACACACATATATGATGAAAAACAACTATACACTATCCACCCCCAACCGTTTACATGCAAACACACATACATTAAAAACACAAACACATGTTAAAATCACATACCCATGACCTGCAGGTCATCACCAGAAACAAGCCCCAGATACGGTACACACACACACACACACACACACACACACACACACACACACACATACACACACACATCTGAAGTCAGGGACATTTGACAGAAACACATGCATCACAACATAATAACTAAATTACTGTAGAGGAATGTGTCTTGGTGACAGTGGTGTGAAGGTATGTCAACACCTTGAGTTCCACAGTACAACTCACTTAGTACATACAGTACAAAGCAGAACAACTGATAGACAGTTAGATTATACGTATAACTCAATATGCATTTAGTCTTATGTCAGCATACAATGTAGTATGGCTGCTCGATTATGGCAATTATGTTTCCAGATGACCAAATTAGTTTTACCTTTCTTCAAAGGCTGCCTTTCTGTCATCTAAGGCCATGGTTACACTGGTGAATACAGCAATGTTTTTGTTGCTGAATGATTACGTTTGCTGTCCAAGTTAAAAAGAAACGCCGTTTTGGCAGGAAAACGCGTTGTCCTACTGGCAACGCTGAAAAAGTGTTTCCGTATTGGATACTCGCCAAAATGGTGCCATGTAATCTGCGTAAGCCAGATACGGAGCCGTTGTTGCTCAACGCCCATGCGCAGTAGAGACCCGCGCGGTTATTTCCAGTGTTTACAGCAGAGCTCTCCCAAGTAGCTGCGGCTACCATGTGTTGTCAAGTTATTGTTATAAGGAGCCCAGTCCAAGCTACAACAGTCTGCATTCCCTTAACAATTGTTTGTATTGGCGGCTAGGTGGTGTAGTGGGCAAGGCGCTCGCCATCAACGCTGGAGACGCTGGGTTCGAGTCCAGCTCTCGGCGTTGCTATCAGCTTGGCTGGTCGTTCATACTAACACAATTGGCAGTGTTAGGGGTGGTAAAGCTGATGGGTGGGTCCTGGGCGTTGTGGACAGCGACCCCTACAGTTCGGTTGGGGCGCCTGCACAGCGAGGGTAGGATCTGGAGGGAGGTAGTGTGACCTTCCACACGTTACACTCTCCCGGTGAGAATCTGCGCTGCCAGGCTGGCTGCCGGCTGGCTGCACATGCGTCGGAGGAAAGCATGTGACAGTCTCCGGCCTCCCGGACCAACAGTAGGGGGGAGTGCGCAACAACCAGGAAGGGGGTTGGGAATTGGCATAACGACTAACAGTGTGATGGGAGAAAATCGGAAAAAGGAGGGGGGGGGAAAAGATAAAAAAAATAAAAAATAAATGTTTGTATTGACTTGAGCCGTATTGTATTGTACCCATTCTGCAATCTGTTAAATAAAGTTTACATCCATTCATTCTGCTAGCATTAACGTTACCAAGCTGCTAGCCACAATGCTATACTGTTATACTGGCATATCCCAATCACGTTAGCACGTAAGCTAACAAACATCGGCAACGATCTTTTTGTGAGACCAAACTCCGCTCTTGGTGGTCAATTGTGTTGATGGTAGTTTTGTTTCATCAACAAATGAGGCAGAACACACAGTGAATGTATCCGTTTTGTTTATTGCACTTTCTTTGCTGAAAAATAAATGCTACGTTGGCTAAATTCTCCACTTGCACAACCTGAAAGTAGGCACTTCCGGCTGACTTCCGGTTGCCAATGGTACTTCCTGTCCCATCCAAATACATTGGTTTTAGCTACTTTTCTCCCCTTATTTAAACAACTTTGTCGTCACAGAGAGGCAATGAAACGTTTGTATTATTATAGTATAGAATGTATTTAATAAGCAAACGTTTGTCAGCAGGGTTTTTGGGCTGTATTTCATGTAAAAATGTTCACTGTTAGTTTACTTGCTCACGCTAATTAAGGCTATTGCTGGCTAACAGAAGCTAGCGCAAGAAACGACGCCGCAAAGTATTGTTTATAGTGCATTTCTTGCCACCTTATAGCATTTGTACATTTGTATGACAGTCTATAATGCTCCCGTGAGGTTTTTCCGGACGTTTTGGTAATGATTTTCACTATAAAATCATATTTCTAAATGACAGGAAGTTGATGAAAACTGTCCGGAATAGCTTTGAGCTAACGATCTTTGCCGATGCATTCCATTCTAAACGTAACGTTAGTTGTTCAAAACATTACCCGTCTATATAATTTGTTCCTCAACATTAGCTTCTAACTGTAGCAGGCTGCAGCTTGCTGGCTAACGTTAGCTTCTAACTGTAGCAGGCTGCAGCTTGCTGGCTAACGTTAGCTTCTAACTGTAGCAAGCTGCAGCTTGCTGGCTAACGTTAGCTTCTAACTGTAGCAAGCTGCAGCTTGCTGGCTAACGTTAGCTTCTAACTGTAGCAGGCTGCAGTTAGTTTACAAAACATTACCCGTCTATATAACGTTGAGGAACAAATTATATAGACGGGTAATGTTTTGAACAACTAACGTTACGTTTAGAATGGAATGCATCGGCAAAGATCGTTAGCTCAAAGCTATTCCGGACAGTTTATCAACTTCCTGTCATTTAGAAATATGATTTTATAGTGAAAATCATTACCAAAACGTCCGGAAAAACCTCACGGGAGCATTATAGACTGTCATACAAATGTACAAATGCTATAAGGTGGCAAGAAATGCACTATAAACAATACTTTGCGGCGTCGTTTCTTGCAATGCATCGGCAAAGATAGTTAGCTCAAAGCTATTCCGGACAGTTTTCATCAACTTCCTGTCATTTAGAAATATGATTTTATAGTGAAAATCATTACCAAAACGTCTGGAAAAACCTCACAGGAGCATTATAGACTGTCATACAAATGTACAAATGCTATAAGGTGGCAAGAAATGCACTATAAACAATACTTTGCGGCGTCGTTTCTTGCAATGCATCGGCAAAGATAGTTAGCTCAAAGCTATTCCGGACAGTTTATCAACTTCCTGTCATTTAGAAATATGATTTTATAGTGAAAATCATTACCAAAACGTCCGGAAAAACCTCACGGGAGCATTATAGACTGTCATACAAATGTACAAATGCTATAAGGTGGCAAGAAATGCACTATAAACAATACTTTGCGGCGTCGTTTCTTGCGCTAGCTTCTGTTAGCCAGCAATAGCCTTAATTAGCGTGAGCAAGTAAACTAACAGTGAACGTTTTTACATGAAATACAGCTCAAAAACCCTGCTGACAAACGTTTGCTTATTAAATACATTCTATACTATAATAATACAAACGTTTCATTGCCTCTCTGTGACGACAAAGTTGTTTAAATAAGGGGAGAAAAGTAGCTAAAACCAATGTATTTGGATGGGACAGGAAGTACCATTGGCAACCGGAAGTCAGCCGGAAGTGCCTACTTTTAGGTTGTGCAAGTGGAGAATTGCTCACGCGAGGCATTTAAAGATGGTAGATTGTTGATTTTTTGCAGGAAGTGTATTGGCACATTCAACTTTTCTGATTGGTTGAAAATTGCCTTCATGTTTGAACTACATCGCCACCTACTGCCACCTACTGCTTTGGCATTGTACTACATGTATATACATCACTGTGCTCAGGAGGCAAAAACAATGTCTAACTTGCCTGCCATTACGTTGCGTTCTGAAAAGCGATACTGACCCTGACAACGAAACGAAAACTGGCCATTAGTGTAACCGCAGCCTCAGAGGTTGTTGGTGGCTGGGGACAGAGCCACGGCTACGTTCTCCACTGTGATCGAACGGTCAGCGGGGAGGATTCGACCGGCAGGTGAAGCAGCTCCGTTTTGCTTAGGTTCAGTTTGAGGTGATTGGACTGAAATAACTCTGGAACCTGCTCCACATGGTGCACACAAAGCAAAGCAGTATGCTTTTGAAAGTTTGTTTAAGTGCTTTTTACAGTGGCCCCATTAACTTAACATTAGTTTTGTGGCTAACTAAGGAGAAGATAAGATAAGCAGGGCCGCCTCAGGGGGTGTGCGAGCAGTGCGGTCGCACAGGGCCTCGCGGGAAGGGGGGCCTCGCAAAAAAAAAAAAAAAAAAAAAAATTATTTTTATTATTTTTTTTTATTATTATTTTTTTATTTTAAATTTTTTTTTTTGAGGCCCCCCTTCCCGCAAGGCCCTTTTTCATCACAGACCTAAAATCTAGTTTTGCTTATATGCTTATATATTTCACATTAGACACGTTTGTAGAATGTGTCTGACTTGTTCCTGGGTCTGCAGACATACTCACTATTGGAGCTCAGCCTCTGGGGCTCTGCAGCAGACATACTATTGGTTTCAACGAAGGGAGTGGTTACTTACATGAAGTTACATCATGTGTAGTACGCCGGCGTGAGTCAGCTGCGTTTGACTATTTCGCGCGTGCAGCTTTTGACTATTATGCTTAGTTATGCCAGCCAAGACGAAGAAAGAGGTCGGTCATTATCAGTCGGTCGGTCACCAAGGAACGTTGACGAAAGGCCTCTCGCTGGCGGGACAAATGGCCGGAGCCTTGTCATGGTATAGCCATGATGATGTCGGCTAGTAGCTAGCTTAGCTAAAGGCTAACTAGCGTTAGCTAACCTAGAGACAGCGCATACAGCCAAGATGAAGAGGATGGTCGTTTGGCAGATGAACTTCGTCAACTCCATGCGGTTGTCTCCATCCTCTTGGACGTTTGGTGAGTTTTTAACCTATTCTATTAACTCTATTGTATTCCCGCTGTGGACATCTCTCTCTCTCTCTCTCTCTCTCTCTGGAGCTAAACTGGCCGACTAGCTGTTGTAGTACTACTAGTAGCTAACGGTGTGTGGCCTGGTGTCAGCACCTGTATGTAGCCGCATACAGATGAAGCTTTTAGTATTCCTGGGTGCTTTGCCGCGACGTGCGCACGGTTATATCACGTCGTTGAAATGAATTAGGAACCCAGGATGCTGTTCTATTTTATGCCGCCAGGAGGTGCAAAGTCATTAGACGGACGCTACAACGTCCTACACAGTATACTGTATAACGATCTGTATATGTTTTGTTGTCTAAAATAAATACCATACCATATGTCTAAAGCAATGCTGCTGAATAAAATAATTAACCAGTTAAAACCTGTCGATTGCTAGTGGAGGTTCATATAAGGGATATATAATGGACCCTGATGTAAACAAGACGAAAGTCTTTCTCTGGTCTGCATCCCCTTAACAATTGTGTGTATTGAGCCGTACTGTATTGTACCCATTCTGCAATCTGTTAATAACGTTTTCATTCATTCATTCAGGAGCAAACACACCCAGACTACATACCATCTGTATTCCCTTCAACATCACAGTCTACACCATCTACGTCAACAAACATCAGTCGCCATGAGCGGCGTGAAAAAAGGAGAGTGATGCAGCCAAGGAGGATGGTGACCAACAGAGAACCAAGGTCGAGTCAAGCTCCTTGACCGCTTCATCTGTGGACAGCAACGACACCAAATGCAAGATGATGACAGGTGTTACCTGGCCAGTGCTTCAGCACTTGTTTTCTTTCTTGCACACAGAGAAGACAAGGAGCACCATAATCTCACCCATAGATCAGCTATTTATCACCCTTGTCAAACTGCGTCACGACATGTCCTTTGACCTCATCTCCCACATCAGAGGTGTGTCAAAGGCAACAGTCAGTGATGTGCCCAACGGATCATTTCAGTGAGTGAGCGATTCGATACACGCTCACGGCAATGAACCGATTCACTGATTCGACTCACGGTTCAGTGGCGCTTCCGGATCCCGCTGCGAATCAAAAACTATAAAAAAAATTGGCAGATGTTATACATACAATTACATACAATTATACATACAATTGTTAAGGGGATGCAAACCAGAGAAAGACTTTCATCTTGTTTACATCAGGTTCCCCCTGTTTACATCAGTAATCATCGGTAACATTTAGAATTGATTTCAAGGTCCTCCTCCTTATATACAAAGTATAAACATTGCGATCATCTACTATTGAAGGTTCCGAGTCACAGTCTATAGAAAATCAGTGATGCAGCCTTTGCTAACTATGCACCAAAGTTATGGAACACACTATGGACATTAGGGAAGCTAGATCTCTTAATATTTTCAGAAATAAGCTAAAAACGTACCTCTTCACCATAGCCTTCTAATACACCCCGCTGTTGATTGTACTGTAGCACTATTTTACTCTGGCCATTCTATTGCATAATTTTACTATCTATTCTACTATTCTATTATTGCACTGTATTATTGGTGTGCAAACCAGTCAACTTACAAAAAAGAGCATAATATTTCAAAGTGAAGTAAAAAATATTATAATAATTATTTGATCATGTTAAATAAGTGTGACTGACTGAGTCCACATTACAGTTCTACTTTTGTTTTGATGTGAAAAGTGATGCTGCATAAGAGGACTGCATTTAGCACTGACTGAGAAAGTACATATTACAGTTCTACTTTGCATTGCTTGTTTACATCAGGGTCCCCAAACAATTAGCATTTCAATGGTGTGTGTGGGGGTTGCCAATCCAATGTCACACCTACACAGGCTAGACAACCAACAGTTGCACTTTCTACCTGCGAGGCAGGATACATGGCCTTAGCATCAGCCATACAGGAGTGTATGTATTTGCAACAGCTACTCAAGGGTATTGATGGATGTCAGTATGCACAAACCAAGGTTTATGATGATAACCAAGGAGCTATTGCACTAGCCAGGAATCCTGTAAACAGGCAAAGATGTAAACATATTGATATAAAATATCACTTCATAAGAGAAACTGTGAATAGTGGGAGGATATGTTTGGAATATTGTCCTACTGACAACATGATTGCTGATGTGATGACAAAACCAGCCACTAAGCTACAACTGAAGAAGTTTGCTCAGTATTTGTTTGGCACTTAGTTAGAGTGAAAGAAAAGCATGGATGTGCCAATATGTTTTTTTTGTTGTTGTTGTTTATTTTGTATTGAAGGCCAAAGAGGGAGAATATATATATATATATATATATTTTTGTTTTGTACCACAATAAGCTATGTTCGAGTGGGGGTGTTAAATATATTATTATTATTATGTGCGCCCTTGCTCATTTGTGTTCTACAGAGGGCGATGTAGTAAATCCAGTATGTGACGTCACTGACGTTTCCTTTCCATTCCTGTTCCGGTCTATTATTTGTGAATGATTGTTGTTGATATATATAGCGGCACCGCAAGGAGAAGAAGAAGAAGGTTGACATGGGCAAAGTGTTCATCAACATCTCCATCGGCCTGTGCATCTTCAGCCTCGTCTGGTTCTTCTATGCCCTCTACATGCGCTCTGCCCTAGCTAAACAGGTGGTGACAATCCACCCCTCACCTCCTGTGCTTGACGCCAACAGCACCATGTTTGGGAAAATGTATGCCGCAATTCATATCTTACAAGAGATGCATTGATGTATGTGCAGGCTATTCTGCCTCCGTCTGATCAGTATGTAAAAATCACAAAGTTGGGGATATGGATGGGAATATAATTCACTGATTAAAAGAAAAACCAAAAAAAGAAGCAAAACTCATTCTGTCTCTAGTATTATTTGTTCACGCCAACTGTTTTGGAGATGAGGGTGGAAGTAATTTGGCAGTATGTTTTTATGGGGGGGGGGCATTCATTCTGTGTTTATTGTGTCATACTGGGGAATAATATTAATATTAATTCAATCGTTTTTTTTATGGAGAGGACGTCTTGACATTAATTGAAAACTGTATTAACAGATTGCAGAATGGGTACAATACAGTACAGCTCAATACACACAATTGTTAAGGGGATGAATGAATGAATGAATGAATGAAAACTTTATTAACAGATTGCAGAATGGGTACAGTACAGTACAGCTCAATACATACAATTGTTAAGGGGATGCAGACCAGAGAAAGACTTTCGTCTTGTTTACATCAGGGTCCCCCATTTTCAATTCATCGTAACATATATGACATACATGACATACAGATAGACAGTACTGCTCCATCTATACATTTATGACATACCAGATTTGCAATTACAGTACTGTTTGTGATACAAAAAGAGTCCAGAAAGAAAAGAGTATATACATTAGGCATGGAAACTGTACATTGGATTGGGTAGGTGGGGGTGGGGGGGGACTGTACATTGGAGGTGGGTGGGGGGGGGGGGTTGGTTAGGAGTGGGGGGGGGGTTTGGGGGGGTTGGGTAGGAGTGGGGGGGGGGGGGGTTGGGTAGGAGGGGTGGGTGGCGGACACTGTACAACTGTACAAACAACACTGTACATTGCAGACCAGAGAAAGACTTTCGTCTTGTTTACATCAGGGTCCCCCCCCCTTATCTGTCACCATAGTACATCTGTGATCCTCGAACCGCACGTTTTGCATACTGCGATTCGTTTTTTGTTTATCACCGCATAGTTTTTATAACGAAACGCAACAATCCTGGGTAGCATTTTACATTTCGCCGTTCGGAATGAGTGAACTCAGCTGTAACATTACTTCCTGACTGTTCATCGCTCGTGCTATCGCGCAACGTGATTGGTTGTTTCAAAGTGCCCTACTGTAAAATATGCCCTACTTTGTTTACTTGTTTATTGCACAATGTCGCTCTATTGGTTGGATTCTTATTATATATTATTACTATTGTATTATGCACATCGTTGCGGCCAATTTCATTTTATAAATAATAAAAAAAAAATATATATATTAGACCCGCTGGGATTCGAACCCGGGGCGTCAGGTTGAAAGGAATTACCTTAAACCACTAGACCACGGTACTAGACAAAATATATCCATTATAAAGAGAGCCCACCTGGCACTACACAAAATATACACATTGACTGCTAATTCGACAGGTCTTAACGGTTTAATTATTTTATTCAGCAACATTGCGTACACAAACTTATTGTTACCAAGAAGCATTACACTAACGCTTTCTTTTGATGAAATGAATGGACAAGAGAGCCGTACGTCGGCCATCTAATGAAGTTAGATTTGACACATTTTAATATATACACTTTGACTGCTGAATTGACACGTTTAACTTATTCATTCTTTAATTCAGCAACATTCATTCATGCAGTCTGTAGACATACTGTAGGATGTTGTAGCATCCTATGAATGAAGTCACCAGCTGTAATGGAATTGAATGGAACTCGAGCTTAGTCCAGCGCGGAGCTCCTCCAATGAATGAACAAAAAGCCGGCGCGTCGAGCAGTTGTCACCAGCTGTATGAGAGCGCCCCCGCTGGTCATTGTTAACATTAATCATGCCAAACGACGTCATAACGTCAGGCAAACAGCTGTTCCTGGACTTTTCCCGGCTGTATCTGTAGCTTGCTTCTGCGTTAGCTAATGGTTAGCGATAGCCTGGTTGAGCTAACTGTTAGCCAGTTAGCTGTTTAGCTACGACGTTAGCTGCCGGCTGCGCTCGGCTGGGAACGTTCGTTTGATGCTATCAGTTAGCCTTGAGTTAGCTGTTAGCTTGTGCTACGACCATTGACATTAGCCGTGAGAATAGCAGGGGGTTATTTTTGTCCCGCCAGCGAGAGGCCTTTCGTCAACGTGGAGACCTGTGTTGCGGCCTTTCGCCCTGCGTTCCTTGGTGCAGGTAAGATTAATGAAAATCATGACATTACCCCACTCTTCCTTCCTTCCCCTCCCGAATGTTTTGTTAATAACGATGTTTTTTTCCAGGCAAAACATATGTTACTTCACAACATTTGGAGATACGACATGTGCTGTGTGTGAATTCATTGTCTTGGTCGTTTGTGTAGCTTGGGTAGCGTTGGGCCGTTGGCCAAAGCTGTGTGTGGCCTGGTGTCAGTAGCCTACCTGGCTAGCCTTTAGCTGTCGGCCATTGGCTCCTTGCTGCTTTGTTTTCTCTGGTATAGACCCTCTTCTCTTTGGATTTAAGTGTTGATCTTTGTCCTTTTGGATCTATGTATATTCATGTTGCCTTTGTGAAGTTATCTTTTCCTTCTGTTTTGTTCTTTCATTAAAAGTTGAATATCCTTTAGGGGGTCATCTTTGCTTATCTCTCTCATACATGCTCTCTCTCTCTAACACACATGCTCTCTCTCTCTCTCTTTCTAACACACACAGTCTGCCTATGGCGGCCTTTCTCGATGGCTAGGCTGTGCTCGCTGAGTCTGTGCTCGCTGAGTCTGTACCAGTGGCGGCCGCTGCCGCTGGTGCCTTGTGGGTCGCAGTTCACGTTAATAGGTCGAGTTGAAAATGTAATGCTCTGAGATGCTCTGGAGCAATCTCTCTCTGTCTCTCGGATCAATCAAATCAAATAATTAACACATGTATGTTGTCATTTTAAACAACTCACCATTCATTCATTATGCATCAGCAGCAGCTAAATAAATGTTATGGTTCACAACACAGCAGCGCGTTTTGAATCGCCAGCCTATTATCGTCTCAGCAAGCACAGTCAATACTTTTTTCCATAGCCGCATTTCGCGGAGACAGCTGTGTATAGCGAGAGAGAGAGAGAGAGAGAGCGAGAGAGAGAGAGAGAGTTACGTATCATGTATTAAACTAGAGTTAAGATCGCTAATCTACCTTGTTGTTGGCTTGTTGATAAAGTATATCCACTCTATGGCATTGTCCATCCAGCCTGTGTTGATGTCCATCCATTGTGCGCATCCATATAGCTTGTTGTTAGCCAACAAGCTGTGTGAGTGAAGAGATGTGTCTTTGTCCATTTCCGCCTCGAACAGCCTGCAAACTACCTGGCGTTCTATCGCCATGCTCTAAGACAAACTCTAACCATAACCAACTTTGAAAGAGTGCCTAAGCTTAACAGTCTAAAGAACTTGCAGTCACGGTACGCTCGTCTAAGACAAACAGCTGCCTGCATCATTCTCACAACAACACTATCTCCACCGATCACCAACCTAGGAATAATAACCTAGAAATTGGATTCGGCCAATGATTTGTCCGTCTTTCAAACGGTGTTGATTTGATGGATTTAACAGAATTATCCAATTCCATGGTGGTAGCTTTAGCTAACTTAACTATAAATCGAAATGAAAATACTCAGTCCTTGAATAAACCTGGCGCATTCTCTCTCTAAGCAAGAACCCGAGAAATGCGGCTATGGAAAAAAAACTGGCATCGCGTCGGCCAATCAGAGCGTCTCCACGAAAATGCGGCTATGGAAATTCTTCACGGAAGTTCACGCTGCTGGGCTAGACCGCTTCAAATTGCGCTCGGATTCCAACATAATAGTCATATTTCAACGCACAACGCCGTATGCACTGATTGGCTGTGACGGAGACAGCGATCAAACTGTGACGCGCACTCAGAGCGCGATCGCTTCTAGCCCTCGGGCGAGAAATACGAAAAAATTAAAAAAACGTCACTTCCTGCTCAAGAAAACGATGTTTTTTTAATTTAGATAATAACGTTATATTGTGCATTGGAAATACAAACATACTTAAAATGAGTAAATAGTATTCATTTTAAACATGTTTATATTATTTATAGGGCTATAAAACACAAAAACGAAAAAGTTTTATTGTCTTCTTCTCTGATTTAACAGCAGCTGGCCAGCAGGTGGGTCGGCGCCCTTGCGCCCACTAGTGGCGAGCCGCCACTGGTCTGTACCTAGTCAAGGATCTTCAGTCACAGTGCTCAGGTATTCTGCCACTGTGTACTCTCTGTTTAGGGCCAAATAGCATTTCAATTTCTTTCCAATGTGTCTCTCTCTCTGTACACTGTATATTGACTGTAGAACGGGAGCTCTCTCTCGCTCTCTCTCTTGCTATATGTTGACTGTATCATGCCCAGCCTCGGGCAGCGCTATTATTTACGAATATGTTGACTGTATGAAAAAAAATATATATATATTATATAATTTTTTTTTTTTTTTTACCTTTGGGGGGGGGGGGGGGGGGGGGGGGGGGCTCGCGTTTAAATCTCGCACAGGGCCTCGCATTTCTCCCAGGCGGCCCTGAAGATAAGATATTCCTTTATTGATCCCCTTGGGGAAATTCAGGCATCATAGCAGCATGGGGGAAGGGGGGGGGGGGTACAGGTAGTAAAAACAACACAAGCAGTGTAAACAAATAGGTCAATATAATTTACTATCTAACTAACTGAAAAATATATTCACAAAATTCACAGTGTCACATAAGGTGCAGTATGCATAAGGTAGTGTTATAATTTACTATCTACTGAAATATACATTGTTCACAGTATCACAGTATCCACTGAAATATACATTATTCACAGTATCACAGTATCCACATAAGGTTCAGTATGCCTAAGGTAGTGTTATTGTCCTCCTTGGGTTCCTATTAGTCCTAGGTCAATGTCTGGCAGCAGTCGCTGCCCCCTGTTGTGGAGCCTGATGGCCGCTGGTATGAAGGACTGTCCGAGGCGGTTAGTTGAGTGAGTGGGTGGCCAGTATGAAACACAGCTTTACTGAGAAACAACTTGACTCTTTGACAACACGAGTGATATAGGAAACAGGGCTATGGGCTATCCAAAGTTACTCTTTAAAGTACACAACCTCTACTGTCTCTATGAAAGTACATATCACTCTATAATTGGATTTGATCATTTTAGAGTAGACAAATGTCAGCACTCAGAAAAAATAAGTCATTCTTGCCTCAATACAAAAGTCAAGGCGCCCTTTTTCAGAATCTTTTACTGAAATATTTTGTAGTTATTTTCTGCCGGTTCACCAAAGCCATTGGCTTCCAGTGTATATGAAAATATGTCCTAAACAACACATAAAGTGAAGAAAGTCACCACATTACTAAAATACCAAGCTAACATCTTATGTGTCACTTGTTTTCTGAGAAGTTTTGCCATTGTGATATATTGTAACAATTCCTTTTCTTCTTTTTTTTTTCTTTGGCGGGATTAAGGCATAATAGAGCAACTTTTCAGGGGAATAAACTATAACTTTTCAGGAAGATAATTGCACCTCAGATGTTAGCATGACATTTTACTCAGATTAAGTGACTTTCATTGGTTTATGTGGTGTTTAAGACACATTTTCAGGAAACTCATGGCAATATTGAATTGGCAGAATATTTTTAAAAGATTATTCAGTAACGGTAAAAGGTTGACACGGCAAGAATGACTAAACCGCATGTCAAAAAAACTGGTATGGTCCTTTAATGGCTATTACAACTTGTTTTTTGTGAGTGCATTTTTTCAACTCTGAAGTTAGTTCCAGCATCTAAGGATATAAGGCTCGTGTTATTTCGTTTTCTTTTTTATTGTCAACATAGGGCTAGATCCACAAAGAATGGATGTGCAAAATAATAATATCAATAATAATAATATAATATCAAAGTCCCAATGTCCTCAATAATAATAATATAACATCAATGTCCCAAGTGCAATAGTGCTAGTGCAAATAAATAGTACAGTGTCCAGTTGAGCTAATGGATGGAGGGGGGGGGGGGGCGTTGGCTTGCAATGGATGGAATAGTGTATAGTGCAGCAATGCAAGTCCGGTTCACAGTTATTGTTGTAATGTAGAAGTGGGAGTTGTGAGGATTGGTTCATTCCCCGCCACACGCTCCGCTCCTTTAAGGTACTGTGTTGATTGATGCATTCCCCGCCACACGCTCCGCTCCTTTAAGGTGCTGTGTTGATTGGTGCATTCCCCTCCACACGCTTTTGGAGCAAGTATCAATTCCAGCGCGCACCTGTCATAGTTTTTTTATACTGGGACTTCCCTTCAATCGATGTCGGGTCGTTTTGGAATACAACTGCTTTTGCCTGCTTTTTCCCCGTTGCTGTGCCTCGTCTTCTTTCCCTCCAGGACTTTCTGTGGAGATCCGCTGATGAGAACCTTGTTCCCCGTTTGGAGCTGCGCCTCGTTTACCCGCTTTACGCGCTTGTGCTTGGGTGAGTTGGAACCAAACCCCTCTGGATTATTCTGTCTGTGTGTGTGACGAACACCGAAGATTATCATTTTTGCTTGCACTGGACTCAGTTGAAGTGTGTGTTTTGAAGAGACACTGAAGATATCATTTCTGTTTGCACTAAACTCAGCTAACTTGTGTGTTGTGGAGAACACTGAAGATTGTTACTGTTCATTGGTTCTGGACACAGCTAAGGGAGGAGGGAACCACACTGCCTCTGTGTTTCGTTGGACTGTTATTGATACCTCTCTCTCTCTCCGTTTTCCACCTCGAGTTAAAGCTGGGAGTATCTGCAGAGCCGCTACAACGTCAAATACCGATTCCCCACCGCTATCACCAGGAGGATCTGCAGAGCCGCAGAGAACTCTGCCGATGGCAGTCTCCCTTGTTGTTTCATAATTGTTACTTTACCCCTTTTGTGACTCTGTAAATAAATACACCCTAGTATTTGGCTAACTCTGAACTTCCTGTCTGTGCCGTGCGATTGAGGTCGGTTCAAACCCTAACATTACGACCCGACCATGACGACCTCAGCCGACACAGACAGGGTCAGAACAGCGTTGGCTTGCAATGGATGGAATAGTGTATAGTGCAGCAATGCAAGTCCGGTTCACAGTTATTGTTGTAATGTAGAAGTGGGAGTTGTGAGGATTGGTTCATTCCCCGCCACACGCTCCGCTCCTTTAAGGTACTGTGTTGATTGATGCATTCCCCGCCACACGCTCCGCTCCTTTAAGGTGCTGTGTTGATTGGTGCATTCCCCTCCACACGCTTTTGGAGCAAGTATCAATTCCAGCGCGCACCTGTCATAGTTTTTTTATACTGGGACTTCCCTTCAATCGATGTCGGGTCGTTTTGGAATACAACTGCTTTTGCCTGCTTTTTCCCCGTTGCTGTGCCTCGTCTTCTTTCCCTCCAGGACTTTCTGTGGAGATCCGCTGATGAGAACCTTGTTCCCCGTTTGGAGCTGCGCCTCGTTTACCCGCTTTACGCGCTTGTGCTTGGGTGAGTTGGAACCAAACCCCTCTGGATTATTCTGTCTGTGTGTGTGACGAACACCGAAGATTATCATTTTTGCTTGCACTGGACTCAGTTGAAGTGTGTGTTTTGAAGAGACACTGAAGATATCATTTCTGTTTGCACTAAACTCAGCTAACTTGTGTGTTGTGGAGAACACTGAAGATTGTTACTGTTCATTGGTTCTGGACACAGCTAAGGGAGGAGGGAACCACACTGCCTCTGTGTTTCGTTGGACTGTTATTGATACCTCTCTCTCTCTCCGTTTTCCACCTCGAGTTAAAGCTGGGAGTATCTGCAGAGCCGCTACAACGTCAAATACCGATTCCCCACCGCTATCACCAGGAGGATCTGCAGAGCCGCAGAGAACTCTGCCGATGGCAGTCTCCCTTGTTGTTTCATAATTGTTACTTTACCCCTTTTGTGACTCTGTAAATAAATACACCCTAGTATTTGGCTAACTCTGAACTTCCTGTCTGTGCCGTGCGATTGAGGTCGGTTCAAACCCTAACATTACGACCCGACCATGACGACCTCAGCCGACACAGACAGGGTCAGAACAGCGTTGGCGGTCCAGATTGAATTAACCAACGACCACAGCCTACAGCTAGGTGCGGCTGCGGCTGCTGTACAGGAGCTCCGAGACCAGGGCCCTCATTCATCAACGTGGACGTAGAAAATGTTCTATTTCCACACGTAAGCACAGAATTTAGAATGAGTGTACGCACGGAAATATTGGGATTCATCAACCGTGCGTACACAGGTCCTATGCTCCCCCGTGTTGATAAATACCACTTTGTTCTACCGTCAATGCTCGTGCATGATTATCCATATATGGTCATGAAACACCCCCCTTGGGATGTGAAATAATGGACTGACCCGAGCGGAACTCTGAGAAACTCCACGAGAGATTATTCACTGAGGCGCTGTCGAACCAAGAAGACACAACGCGTGTTATGGGATAAATAAAAGGCTGACTTGTACACGGTGATGTCAGATATCAACGGCTCCCTAAGACCATTGCTGCAATTCTGCCTGGACAGCTCAAAACACTAATAAAGACCGTTCGTTGACCACTGTTTGGCGTTGGTTGTGTGTCATTATAACCGTGCTGTAATATGAATGCCTTTATTAGTTGTGTTCGATTGGCTATAATATGATTTTTAGAGGCATCTAGATAGATGCCTCTAAAAATCATATACTATTAGGTAGCCTATATGAATTACATATAATAGCAGCCATAGCCTACATTATGCAACAGTAACTTGCGCATATATAACACACAGCCCTGCGAAGCCTGCATACAGTAAACGAACTTGACAGACGTCTACACGTACGGTGATGTCGTTTAATCTATTAACCATTGCTGCCTGGGCAGCGCAAACACTAATAAAGACCGTGCTGGAATATGACTGCCTTTTTCCGTTTTGTTTGATTAATACCCAGGGATTAAAGTTCTCCTCAATTTTATTCCAAATCGCGACGGATTTTCCGTCAATTCTCTACCTGCTGCATATGATTTCTAGAAGCATACACTCTATTTTGATGTCAGTATTGGGTAGCCTATATAAACAATAATACGAGAGCATATACAAGAACAATGAATATCACTGCCATGTATGATGTAGCCTGCCTTTCAATACATGAACTTGAATTCCATCATGTCTGTGTGCTGAGCTCAGTGAAGTTTCAACGGAGCGAGGTAATCTATTCTAATCAACAAATTGAAGTAGAAAGCATTCCGTTGTGGCCAATCTTATTTGGAAACATGACACAAAATAATAGTATATCGCTTTTTATTTGAAACAATATTTAATCGCGTTTGGAGGTGCGTTCTGCTTCTGCCCCCCGTGCCAAACAAGCAAGCCAACCTCTTGTTCCCGCATGAGCCCGTTATAATTACACACTACTGTCGCTATTTTACAATGAACTATAATCAATTACGGGTCATACAGAAGTTGAACACGCCAGTGTTGAAACTAATGCACGGAAGCTTATTTCCGCCTTGAAACTAATGCAGAACTGAGGAGCGCTTATGCCGTAGTAACGATGTTCTACCACTGGGCGTCAGCTAAGTGTGCTCCGAGCTGTGCGTAAATATAAGCACAGAGTCAAGTTCAAGTTGAAATTGATGAATCCCACTCTTTGCTTAGAAATGATCGTACGCACAGGTTAAGCACAAATCTGTGCGTAAGACACGTTGATGAATGAGGGCCCAGGTCCTGCCTATTCAGGAGTCCCTTGGCTCTCTGGCTAGCCTGCAGACAGCCCAGGGTAATCAGCAGACTAATATTCTCCACCAATTACAAGCGCTGAGTGAAGCCGTTAACACCTTGCTTGTAACCCCACCTACTACAGGAGCCTCGGCCGGAGCATCACCCGCAGCCGTGGCAGGCCCCGCGCCTCCCGATCCCGCACCTCGGGAGCCCCGTCTCTCCGAACCACGGTTGTTCAATGGTAACTTCGAGGATTGTGCCACATTCATCATGCAATGTGAGTTGGGTTTTCGTCATCAACCCAGCCGATTCACTTCAAGGGGAGCCCGAGTGGCTTACATGACTAACCTGCTCTCAGGCCGGGCAGCACAGTGGGTTACTGCCTCCTGGGCATTGGGGGCTGATTTCTGTTTTTCCTACCCAGACTTCGTGGCAGAGCTCCGCAGGATTTTCCACCACCCAGCCCGTGGCCAGGACCCTGGAGCTCGGTTGGGCACCTTCCGGCAGGGCAGTGGCGGGGTCACTGACTACGTGCTGGAGTTCAGACTGGCGGCAACGGAGAGCGGTTGGAACGATCAAGCGTTTAGTCTCACCTTCATGAGGGGGCTCAACGACGCTGTCAGGGACCAGCTCGCGACCCGTGAGGAACCTGAGTCCCTCGAGGACCTATTCAGCCTCGCCATTCGCATCGACGGACGCCTCCAGGAGAGAAGACGTGAGAGAACCCGACCGGGACCTCCAGAGGTTCCCCAGACCCCCCGTACTCGTGACGGTACAGCGGCCCGCCCTGCTCCCAACACAACTGGTGGTTCCTTCCCCTCCCGTTCGGTGCCCGGGGAGGAACCCATGCAGCTGGGACGTTCACATCTTAGCCAAGCTGAACGGGAGGCAAGGTTCAGGTCCGGCCTTTGCCTCTAATGCGGTCGGGATGGACACCGTATCTCCAACTGCCCCACCCGGCCAAAAGACCAGGCTCGCCGGGATCCCGGGAGATCCTGGTGAGCCGTTTTTCTCGTTCCCAGAGCCGTGCACCACCTAGCCGTCTGATGAGCGTCACCCTGGCCTGGGCGGACCAACGGGCCACGGTGGAGGCACTCATTGACTCGGGTGCTGACGAGAGTTTCCTAGACTTCGAGTTTGCTACCCGGGCCAACATTCCACTAGAGGACCTCGTGAGGCCATTGGAGGTGTTCGCATTGGACCAACACCGCCTGGCTGACATCACTCAACGCACCTGTCCTGTCCTGCTCACCATTGCTGGTAACCACGTTGAGAGACTCCAGTTTTTTATCACCAGATCCCCTCTTGTAGTAGTCCTGGGCCGGCCCTGGCTCGCGCTGCACGAGCCCCACATCGCCTGGTCCTCCGGTACCATCAGGGGGTGGAGCTCCTCCTGTCATGCACAGTGTCTTCAGGCGGCGTCCTGTCCCTCGCGGATCCCCGGAGATCCGTTTGTGAGCCGCCTCCGGACCTCTCGACCATACCCCCCGAGTACCACGACCTCGAGGAGGTTTTCAGTAAGTCCAGGGCTCAGGCCCTTCCGCCTCACCGGCCTTACGACTGTGCCATCGACCTCCACTCAGGGGCTCCCCTTCCCGGCAGCCGCCTCTACAGTCTGACCGTCCCTGAGAAGGCAGCGATGGATCAATATATCTCTGAGTCCTTGGAAGGAGGACTCATTCGGCCTTCCTCCTCCCCTGTGGCAGCCGGTTTCTTCTTTGTTGGGAAGAAGGATGGAGACCTTCGACCCTGCATCGACTATCGCCAGCTCAACGAGATCACCATTAAGAACAAGTACCCTCTTCCTCTCATGAACTCCACCTTCGAGCCTCTCACCCAGGCTACCGTCTTTACTAAGCTGGACCTCCGGAGTGCCTACCATCTGGTCCGTATCCGAGAGGGCGATGAGTGGAAGACCGCCTTCAAGACTCCCAGGGGCCACTACGAGTACCTGGTAATGCCGTTCGGCCTCACCAACGATCCGGCGGTATTCCAGGCGCTCATGAACGACGTCCTTCGTGACATGCTGGAGGAGTTTGTGGTGGAATACCTTGACGACATCCTCATTTTCTCCAAGACCCTCGAGGAACACATCCAGCATGTCCGCCGTGTGCTGGAGCGCCTCCTCCACAATCGGCTCTTCGTCAAGGCAGAGAAGTGCCGATTCCACTCCGACTCCGTCGATTACCTGGGCTTCATCGTGGAGAGAGGCTTGACCCGAGCTGACCCTCGCAAGATCTGGGCCGTGGAGGAGTGGCCGGAACCCACCTCTCGGAAGGAGTTACAGAGCTTCCTCGGGTTCGCCAACTTCTACCGAAGATTCATCCGGAACTACAGTCAGGTGGCGGAACCACTTACCAGGCTGACCTCTCCCGCCCTGCCGTTCGACTGGTCCCCAGCGGCGTGTGCTGCGTTCCGCTCCCTCAAGAAGAGGTTCACTTCCGCCCCGGTCTTGCTCCATCCAGACCCCAAGAGACAGTTCATCGTAGAGGTGGACGCCTCGGATACCGGACTAGGAGCTATCTTATCCCAGCGGTCGGCAACAGACCAGAAGGTACATCCGTGCGCCTTCTACTCGCGTCGTTTCCTCCCTGCCGAGAGGAACTACGACATCGGCAATCGGGAGCTGCTGGCGGTTGTGGCTGCCTTGGAGGAGTGGCGCCATTGGCTAGAGGGGGCCGAGGAGCCATTTACCATTTGGACGGACCACAAGAACCTGACGTACATCCGTGGTTCCAAGCGCCTCAATGGCCGGCAGGCAAGATGGGCCAGCTTCCTCAGTCGGTTCGACTTCTCACTGACGTTTCGCCCTGGTTCCCGCAACACGAAGGCCGACTCCCTGTCCCGGTTACACTCCAAGGGCGCTCCAACCACTGAGGACCCGACTCCCATCCTCCCAGAGGCCAGGGTGGTAGGAGTAGTCACCTTGGGCATCGAGGGGGTGGTAAGGCGTGCCCTACGCTTCCATCGTGCTCCAGGCAATGTACCGGTTCATCGTCTCTTCGTCCCCGACTCAGTCCGGTCCCGGGTCCTCCAGTGGGGCCATACCAGCCGGTTCGCCTGCCACCCAGGCGTTCATCGCACGTTCTCCTTCCTGGCTCGTCGATTCTGGTGGCCCACCATGAGGAACGACGTCAAGGAGTTCGTACTGGCCTGCGCAGTCTGCGCCCGCAGCAAGGCCTCCCACCAGGCACCCTCCGGGCTATTGCAGCCGCTTCCCATTCCGAGCCGCCCTTGGTCCCATGTGGCGTTGGACTTCGTCACGGGTCTTCCTTCGTCCCAGGGGAACACGTGCCTACTGACCGTGGTGGATCGGTTCAGCAAGGGGGTTCACCTCGTGGCCCTTCCCAAGCTTCCCTCGGCGGCCGAGATGGCGGACCTCCTGACACGCCACGTGTTTCGCCTCCATGGGTTTCCCCAGGACGTCGTCTCGGACCGGGGGCCCCAGTTCACTTCCCAGGTATGGCGGGCTTTTTGCAAGGGATTGGGGGCAACGGTCAGTCTTTCCTCTGGTTATCATCCCCAGACTAACGGACAAACGGAGAGGATGAACCAGAGCGTGGAGTCTGCTCTTCGGTGTGTGGCTGCCGAGAAACCCGCTTCTTGGAGCCGTTTCCTTCCCTGGGTCGAGTACTCCATCAACTCCATGGTCAGTTCCACCACCGGCCTCTCACCTTTTGAGGTATCCCTGGGCTACCAACCCCCTCTTTTCCCTGCACAGGAGTCGGAAGTGGCAGTTCCCTCCGTACAGGAGCATCTCGACCAGTGGCGTCGGGTCTGGGAGATCGCCAGGACTGCGCTGCTCCGGTCATCGGAGCGCACCAGTCGTGGGGCTGACCGGCGCCGGGTCCCTGCGCCGACGTACCACCCTGGGCAGAGGGTGTGGCTCTCCGCAAAGGACCTTCCGCTTCGGTCCTCGGCCAAGAAGCTCAACCCCCGGTTCGTCGGTCCTTTTGAGGTTCTGAAGGTGCTCAGTCCGGCGGCGGTGAGTCTTAAGCTTCCTGCGTCCATGCACATTCACCCCGTTTTCCATGTATCCCGGGTTAAGCCTGTCTCTCTCAGTCCCCTGATGCCTCCTGCTCCGGACCCGCCTCCTCCCGAGATGGTGGACGGACACCCCCAGTGGCAGGTCCGCCGGTTGATGGGCGTTCGACGGCGGGGTCAGGGGTTCCAGTACCTGGTGGACTGGGAGGGGTACGGCCCGGAGGAACGGAGCTGGGTCTCCCGCCAGCTCATCATGGACCCCGGCCTGATCACCGACTTCCATCGTGCTCACCCGAACGAGCCGGGTCGGGCTGGTCGCCGGGTGGCTCCCGTGGAGGGGGGGGTACTGTGAGGATTGGTTCATTCCCCGCCACACGCTCCGCTCCTTTAAGGTACTGTGTTGATTGATGCATTCCCCGCCACACGCTCCGCTCCTTTAAGGTGCTGTGTTGATTGGTGCATTCCCCGCCACACGCTTTTGGAGCAAGTATCAATTCCAGCGCGCACCTGTCATAGTTTTTGATTAGTGCCCCAGAGGCTTTTTATACTGGGACTTCCCTTCAATCGATGTCGGGTCGTTTTGGAATACAACTGCTTTTGCCTGCTTTTTCCCCGTTGCTGTGCCTCGTCTTCTTTCCCTCCAGGACTTTCTGTGGAGATCCGCTGATGAGAACCTTGTTCCCCGTTTGGAGCTGCGCCTCGTTTACCCGCTTTACGCGTTTGCGCTTGGGTGAGTTGGAACCAAACCCCTCTGGATTATTCTGTCTGTGTGTGTGACGAACACCGAAGATTATCATTTTTGCTTGCACTGGACTCAGTTGAAGTGTGTGTTTTGAAGAGACACTGAAGATATCATTTCTGTTGGCACTAAACTCAGCTAACTTGTGTGTTGTGGAGAACACTGAAGATTGTTACTGTTCATTGGTTCTGGACACAGCTAAGGAAGGAGGGAACCACACTGCCTCTGTGTTTCGTTGGACTGTTATTGATACCTCTCTCTCTCTCCGTTTTCCACCTCGAGTTAAAGCTGGGAGTATCTGCAGAGCCGCTACAACGTCAAATACCGATTCCCCACCGCTATCACCAGGAGGATCTGCAGAGCCGCAGAGAACTCTGCCGATGGCAGTCTCCCTTGTTGTTTCATAATTGTTACTTTACCCCTTTTGTGACTCTGTAAATAAATACGCCCTAGTATTTGTCTAACTCTGAACTTCCTGTCTGTGCCGTGCGATTGAGGTCGGTTCAAACCCTAACAGGGAGTTATGTCACCGGGGGTTGGGGATGGGGGGTGCGAGGGCCGAGGGGGGTGCGGGCGGCAAGTTGATGATCGTTGAGCAGCCTGATAGCCCGTGGATAGAGGCTGTTGGTTCAGTCTGGTAGTACCGGACTGGATGGATCTGTACCTTCGACCAGAGGGCAGCAGTTGAAAAAGATGGTGTGCTGGGTGGTACTGGTCCTGTAGGATGTTATTCACACGACGTAGGCAGCGGGAGGTGAAGACTGTGGAGATATCTGGAAGGCTAGCTCCAGTGACCCTCCTCGCAGCCTTGACCACTCTGTGGAGGGCCTCCTTCTCTGCCCTGGGCAGCTGGAGAACCACACCAGTAGTCCGTATGTGAGCACACTCTCTACTGCGCAGTGGTAGAAGTTAGTCATCAGAAACTTACATTTTGAAACCCTCTCCACCTCCTCACTTCCAATGAGGAGTGGAGAGTGGCTGAGGTCACCAGTCCTGCGGAAATCGATGATAATTTCCTTGGTCTTCGTGGGGTTAAGAGCAAGGGTATGACTACCTCACCACTCCACTCCACTAGTCGTTCGACCTCCCTCCTGTATGAGGTCTCATCATTTCCTTTGATGAGGCCAAGTACTGTTGTGTCGTCTGCAAATTTAACTATGAGGTTAGATGGAGAGGAGGAGCAACAGTCGTGGGTGAAAAGAGTGTAGCGAAGTGGGCTGAGCACACACCCTGCCCTGAGGGGCCCCGGTGCTAATGGGCAGGGTGGGGGATATGTGCTTGCCAATCCTGACATGTTGTGTGCGATTTGTAAGAAAGTCCAAGATCCAATTGCATAAAGTGGTGTTCAGTCCGAGTTTGTGTAGTTTACTGTGAAGCTTGGTGGGTAGAATAGTATTGAAAGCTGAACTAAAGTCAACAAAAAGGAGTCTTCCATATGTGTGCCATGTGCTCTAGATGTTCCAGCAGAGTGTGTAACACAATGGCAATAGCATCCTCTGTTGACCGTACGGTTATGTATATAACCATAGTTATTAGTGCTGTCAGGCGATTAAAAAAATGTATCTAATTAATTACAGGATTTGTAATTAATTAATCTAATTAATGGCATTTTAATCACATAACCATTTTATGCCTGATATTCTATATTCTATAATCATATTTCAAATGGCATGTGTCCGGATGGCAGAATTCAGTACTGTATCTACAAAACCTTCTGTTTAATCATCTTCCATCTATTAATTTGCTTAGATTTGTCAGGTCTGGTCAATTTGAGCATGGTGTTATTCACAGTCAAAGATAAAAAATTGGTTCATTACAATTTACTCAAAATAAAATTTTCATTCAATCAATCACAGCGCAGATTGATTGATTGAATGAAAATGTTATTAACAGATTGCAAAATGGGTACAATACATACGGCTCAATACACACAATTGTTAAGGGGATGCAGACCAGAGAAAGACTTTCGTCTTGTTTACATCAGGGTCCCCCATTTTCAATTAATAATGAATTGTAAGTAAGGGTGCAACTTGCACCGTGCAATCCATTCTTTGTGGATCTAGCCCACAGTATTTCTGACACTGGGAATACATTCCCTGAGATTCATAGATGTCCCTAGAATCAGATACCAAGAACATGCAAATGGACCATATTAAAAAAAAATCTGTAAATGTGTATTCTACATTCTTACGGAATGAATGAGATACAAAAAAAAGATTATTATTATTATTTTTTTTTTATTAATTTTGAGTACATTTTCATAACGCGATAATTTGCTGTGTAATCAATTAATCTAATTAACGTGATAAACTGACAGCCCTAATAGTTATATGAGTATAGTGACGCTCTGCGTCATACTGTAATACTCTTCAATATCAGTATTAGCACTGAATAAATGTTCACATGCACCTTTACACACCTCATCTGTCTGGCCACACCCCCATCCGCTCCTCTATATAAGCAGGGGTGTGGCCATACTAACAGCTCCTTCCCAAGTCTTTCACCACAATGGCAAGACCACGAGGTCCTCAGTGAGTCCGACGCAGAGCGTCACTATACTCATATAACTATGGTTATATACATAACCGTACGTTATATATCGTATAGCTCCGCTCTGCGTCATACTGTAATACAGGAGCTAAGCAGAGCGAAGGCTCGACAAATGTACCCGCTGAGGCCCCCCACAACCATCAGAACTGGGGAGGACCAGAGCCCCCGGACCCCCCTAGCAGAGGACGGGAGGGTATCGGATCCGACTGTGCGAAGAGGAGTTTAGCAACTCAACGCACAGGGTGAGCAGACCGTGGGACTTACCCACGACTACACAAACGCGCAACCCACATGCCACTAGGGAACGAACGGACAGGAACAGACCCGTTACAACCCCTAATATTACAGGGTCAAGAGCAAAAGCCCAACCCTGTGGCAAGGCCGTAGCAGCGGAGCGCGAAGGAGGACCCAGACCCAGGAAGGGACTGGACCCCCCCGGAAAAGGGGGCCTGGAGAGGCCAACGCCGCCGCAGCATCGAGACCCCACCAGGCGGTCACTAGTGACACCACCCCCCACATCGCCAGCGTATTCGGAGAGGGCCCATCCAAGAGCAGGCCCTTCCCCCCTACAGCCCGCCACCCGAAGCACTCAAGAGGCTACACCCACAGCGGGACCAGGCAGTGTACTGGGGAGACGACCCCCAAAAGAGGTTGATCCCTCAATCCAGGCAACAGGCCACTCAACCTGAGCCTGGAGCACTGCGGACTAGACAGGCGCCAAAGGGGTCTGCAGAAACAGCACCCCGGTGGAAGGGGCGTATGCTGGCATGCTGTTCACCATGTTGCAGCCTCCACAAAAAAAAACTCGACTCTCTAGAGGGGCCGAGGCAGAGAAGGCTGACATGATTGGCAGACGTCATGAAAGGTGCGGGGGCACACTCACAGGTAGACGGGGCCAAACCCGGCCTACCCCGAGAGTTGACTCCGCTACCAACACACCAGGGAACCAACCACCCCCTTGGTTCTAACATGAGGCGGTTGTTCCTATAACCCCCCAAGAAAAAACTCCAAAACACAACTGCTGGTATACACCGGCTATACCGCACTACAAGTGTTTCAATTTTCAAGAAGGGGTTTTTAACCCAGGCCAACAGGTCGACGAAAACTATTTCGAACCCGGGCCCGGCGGACCGGGACGTACACAGGGATGCCAGAGGAGTTCTACAAGAACCACCTCAACAGCCCCCTCCCAGCCCTGCCTAAGCAGGAGAAGAGAGGGGTGAAAAAGAATGGAGAAGGACCAGGCTCCTTCAGCACAGCGCAAGGTACAACACAACATGGACAAAGCAACAGTGAGGGGTAACACGTAGTAACATAACCACGAACATCTCCATAACGTCAAACCCTGCAACGCCCGGGCCGACCCGGCATTTTCCCCCCCGAAAAAAGCACAAGTCCCTCAGGGTACCAGAACAGCAGATCTGCGCCCCGGCAGACAACGGGTTAATGACAGGTTATGTATATAACCTAGTTATATGAGTACTGGCTAAGCGTCCCGCTCTTAAGCCATACCGAGATATACCTCATCTCATGTACCTAGTGTACTCCATCAACGAATAAACCAATACACCCAGCACCTGCCAGGCCCCGCCCTACTGCCCTACTATATAGTACTAGGCGTGGCCACCACTCACTCTTCCTCGGAAAATCGTTTCCAAAGAAAAGTTTCCCCAAGGGAACTCAGGGCACGCTAAGAGCGGGACGCTTAGCCAGTACTCATATAACTTATATTGACGTCGTTATATATTCGTACTGGCATCGCGTCCCGCTCTGAAGCCATACCGAGATATGGGGTAGAGCGGACGCGAGGCCCGACAAATGTACCCCCTGAGGACCCGTAAGCCCACATCAGGGGGGAGGGGAGTCCCGTCACCCCACCCTTCCTAATGAAGAGGGGACGACAGTCAACTCCATCCGAGTGCGAACAAGAGGGAACTAGAACCTCTTGAACGCACAGCACAGGCGGAACCACATGTGACACAACACATTGTGGCCCACACCCACACACTCCTGCTACCCTACCAAAGGACGGGAAGCAGGAGAGGCCACAGACCTCAGAACCGCCTGGGAGACAGAACCCCCGGTCATGTCCATGAGGTAAAACCTTACGAAGGGACCCGGTGAGGACCATGAAGCCGCAGCACAGATGTCCTCCACCGACGCCCCACCCAGGAGAGCAGCAGAGGCCGCCACCCCACGAGTGGAGTGCGCCCTGACGCCCCCAGGGGGAGCCAGCCCGGCCAACGTAAAGCAAAGGGCAATGCCCTCGCACAACCAATGGGACAGGCGCTGTTTCGACAGTGCCTTACCAGCACGAGAGCCACCGTAACAGACAAAGAGCTGATCGGTAGCCCTGAGGCCCTGAGTACGGCTGAGGTAAACCCCCTAGCGTGAGGAGGCGGATGAAACGCCTGAACCATAATATCTCTGGAGCGGAAAGCACTCCGGATATTTTTAGGCACGAAGGCTGGATTAGGCCGCAGAGTGGCACCGCTATCGGAACGAAAAGACATGCACTCTGGCCGTACCGAGAGAGCACAAAGCACACCCATGCGTTTTAGCGGAGGTGATGGCCAGCAAGAACGCAGTCTTGAACGACAGCCGTTCCAACAGCGCTTGCTCAAGAGGCTCAAACGGGGCCAAGGACAACCGACCGAGGACCAATTGAAAATCCCAGCTCGGAGCCAAAGAGCGTTTCACCGGCTTAAGGCGTCGAACGCCAAGCAGGAAACGCTTCACAAGAGGGTGGCCTTACACCACTCTTAGAAAATATGCCACCTACCCGCGTAACCCGCGATAGTGGAGGGAGCATGCGCGTTCCGGATGGTACCAACCACAGAAGGATCCATCCTCTCCAGACTCACCCTCTCACCAGCCAACCCACCAGCAGCTGGCCCAGCACAGGGAACTAACACAGAGACCCGTGCGCTTGAGAGAGGGCCCGCGATGACCAAGGACAGGCCATGACGGGATACCAAGAGCTGGATCAGGACCGGGAACCACACAGCTGCGCCCCGGTCCGGCGCAATCAGGATCAAGGACCTGCGCTCCTCAACGTACCCGCCCCAACAACTGACCTAACAGATGTATGGGGGAAAGAATCCCGTCAGTGTGAGGACCGCCCGCGACATTACACCTGTACCCACATTCACCCTGCCGGGGATGTGGAGAGCCCTCAGGCTGCGCAGATGGAGAACGCCCATAGCCAGCCGCCCGCCACCCGGTGCAGACGGGGGGAGCGTACTCCTCCCTGTCTGTCGATATACGACACTGACGTCGTATTGTCCGTCCTGACTTGCCTCTCACCGGGTCTATTTCCATACTGGAAAGAACCACCTCCGTAACCTCCTCCTGGGGTGAAGAGAAGGCCAAGAGGGACCACGGAATGAGCAGATGCCCTCATACCAAGCAGGCCTATCACGGACAGCGCCGTAACCGTCCTAGGACGGAACCTCCCAAGCGTGTCGCAACACGCTCTGAGAGGGATGCCCATAGCACTCCACCCGTTGACTGGGAAGAGGAGTACTCTACTTCCAGTCTACAGCAACCCCAGGCTGGTAGGAAACCTGCCTGGCATGAGACCTGACGATCCACCTTGACCGCCAAGGACCAGAACGTCGGCAGGGCAGAATACACTTCGTAACCCCTGACGACGCAGAGGCCCCAGTGCGGCCTCCACGCACTTGGTGAAGATGCGGGGAGCCAGAGAAAAGCCGAACGGCAGCCCCTGGTACTCATACGCTAACCCTGCAAAGGAAGCATAGGTAAGCCCTAGGACGGAAGATCGGGGATGCGAACACGCATCCTACAGGTCTATGGAGGAGAACCAGACCCCCACCTGACAGTGTTCAACAGGTAGGAGACGATCCAAAAAATGCCGAACCTTCCCATGGGACAGGTCCAACATGGGTCTGACGCCCCCCCCCCCCCCCCCCCCCCCCCTCCCGATTTCTCAGGCACCAGAGAACACCGGGAGGAAAACGCCACGACGATGGCTTGCTTTGTCCACAGAGATCGAATCTCGTCGACCAGAGCTGTCACTGCTGGTGACCCTGACAATAGGGTCTGTACCAAACCCGAAAACGGGTGGGGTTGTGTAAATACAAGTCCCCGCCTCAGCGTTCTCTCCATCCACCTCGACATATGGTACTGCTGTAGCCATATGTGATGACACTCCCAACGCACCCACCGCCATGTGGCGCAGGTCCGCTAGGAACTGTAGATAGGCAGCCCGGTCCCACCCGCTGTGCGTAGCCAACCCTGGACCCGTGCGAGCAGAGCGTTCCGTGTCGGGACATCTGACCCTGACACTACCCACGAGGCAATCGCACCCAAGGGGGGACCCCGACAGAAAGGGCCGGTTTGATACGGGGGAAGCTGACATCAGTTCTAGGTGACAAAAGCTCCCCCACTGAACACCCCTCCAGAACATGCTGAGGAGTTGTTCTGCAGCCGGACATGCAAGGTGTGAGGCCCCCATGGGTTCCTACACACCGTAGCCCTGCAGTGATATTACTACCACCCAAATCACACGCGCCTGCGAGACCATTGCCAATCTTTCAGGAGTGGGAGGCACCAACATGATACCTGGCCTGGCGAAGGCGAGGTCGGGGTAGCCCGCACTGTGTGCCTCAAAAAGGTTTCGAGCCCCCCTACTGACAACACTTATAGTTGACAGACGTAACACCAGGCTCAACCAACACAGCTTATGGTGTGGGAGCCGCTTGACAGCACAACATTCTCACGGACAGACCCAGGCTCAGCCATCAACTGGGTGTCAGCCCCTGTCCCCATGAGAAGCGAAAAGTGGGGCCGCACGAGCTTCAACGAAGGCACGCGGCCCGCAGCCAAAGGAAACAATCAGAGCCCCTTTTCCGCTGGTGTTGGGGGAGGGAGTGATCGGAGAGCGGGCTGCTCGCGGCAGGACGGCGACGGCTTGTATATTTCAAGCCGAGCTCATCCAACATGGCCGATCTCTCGGCCGCCAAGGCTGTCGACCTTGTTCAACGCCCAGGATACCTCTGGCAGGGGAAAACATGGCCGCCTGTCGAGGGCCTCGTCATCGCCGCTGACGAGGCCGTGCTCTCTCTTCTTCTGGCTGCGCGTGTGAGGCGGTGTGGGGCCTAGGACAAATACCGCCCGCACTCCAGCGGAACACCAAAATCCTCTGCGGAGAGGGGAGCACTGAGCGGTTATAGCTTGCGGCTAGGTCAAAGCTAATAACATCAACAACCTCGCGCGATGTGTTGACGTCGGCTGGCCCTCAAGGCCCCGCCACCAGACACCATTTTTTGATAGAAAAAACAGCAATTCGAACACAGTTACTAATCGCTGCCAATTCCATACCGTGGCGGTACAGGCTTTAGCAGCCCACCAGCCACTCGCCGGGCGGACCCACCTCATGGCGTCGGCCGGGCGGGGCACTGTTTCAACATGTCAAAAGCAAAGGACTGATGCTAACACGGAGCACCAGTGGTGGTTGCAACCAGCAACCTCCACTGTGGTGTGCACCATGAAGGGGTTAATGAATAAATGAACTAACAACACGAATATACTGTAGAATGGGCAAGCCCATGCACACAATGTTAAGGGGATGCGGACCAGAGAGAACCAGTCCTGCATTCATTCATAATATTCACAACAGCACACCAGCCCTAGACCTCAGCCCATTTACCCATGAAGGTAAACAAAGCCCCCCCCCGCAATACTCCCCCAGTAGACACCGATTGACCGTCAGCATGAATGGTTGAGAGGAGGGAAGACTGTAGTATAGACAGACATTCCCGTAGCAGAGAGACAGAACAGAAACAGTAGCCCAATATAGCATAGCGTTCGACGCTAATGTGGACAGAAAAACAGTCAGCTGAGCCACAACACTGGCCGCCGTTAAATTCCATCCTGCAGCAGTATAGCTCTCATCAGTCCATACTGCCACCCGCCGGGCCGACTCGCTCTCAAGCATCGGCTTCCGGGTGGGACACCGTCCAACCCCGCCGGGGCATAGGATCGATGCTACCTGGCTACCTAGCCACGGCACACCCGCCCTGCACCCTGTTGTCAACCCATTTACCCGTAAAAAGGGTCAAATAGGACTCAGCAAAACCCGCCACATTAGCTACCGACTGACCTTCATCAATGAACCGGTTAAGAGGAGGGAAAAGCGGCAACATCCCACGGCGGGGGACATTAGAACAGCTGACCCAGCATTTCAGCATTAGCATTAGCATTAACGTTAGCATTAGTGTTTAGCAACACACTCCAGGATCGCTTGGAAACCGTCCACTTCAGGGGAACGTTCACCAAACCATCCCGCCCCTGGCGCCGACACACAACTCGGTTGTGTAACAAAACAACCAGCATTACTAACACTAGCATCAATGCCTGATGACACAGGGCCTACCTGTGTGCGAGCCGGCTCGATAGCCAACCTCGCACGCTGTCCCTCGATCTGCTGCCACAAGACGAGGGAACATCAGAATAGACCCGACGTGTCGTTGGAACATACCCCGAAGATTCCAGGGGTAAGCAAATCTCCGTAAGCACTCAATATTATCTAAACTTTTCATATCAACTAGTTGCATAGGGTGTCATGCATCTGCTATGATGGAAACGAAAATAGAGGAAGAGTGTGTGGTGGCCACGCCTAGTACTATATAGTACGGCAGTAGGGCGGGGCCTGGCAGGTGCTGGGTGTATTGGTTTATTCGTTGATGGAGTACACTAGGTACATGAGATGAGGTATATCTCGGTATGGCTTAAGAGCGGGACGCGATGCCAGTACGAATATATAACTCACCTGGTCCGGCGCGACCAGAATCAGTCCTGTGCCCTAATCACGCCGCCATCCCCAGTCCCAGGAGGGGGGTAGGTACGCGTGTCGATCCAAAACATTATAGAGGGCGCCACCCAGACGGTCCCCTTTGTACCGCGCCCGGTGGCCCACCCCAAGGGCGTGAGACCCCTCTACCAATGCTTTGATCTATTCTGTTAACATCCCCCAGATATGAACGAGAATTCGTCGTGACAAGCCTAGTACACTGGCGCTCGGAAGAGACAAACTCCATCCCAGTTGCCCCATAAAAACGCTGTTTCAATGATGAGCAACCAAGGCGCGCAAGCCCATGCGTGGTTCCTATCAGAAGCACCCAGGGCCAGCACTATGTACACGTCGAGACCCAAAACATATCAATGGACATTCTAACAAGAACCCAGATACCGTTCCTCCACGCCGCCTGGGAGAACGACAAGAAGCCGCTTTTTTCACACAAAAAAATACGGACATGGGTCCCATACGACGCGGCTGAGGGAAAACAACACCCCGTCAACCATGCTCCATAAAAGGGCGGTTAGGTGGCGTAGCGGAGATTGCGTTCGTCACCAACCCCGGAGCTGTGAGCTGGATTCGCCTGTTCGAATCCAGCTCACAGCTCCGGGGTTGTCACCAGCTTGGCTGGCCGTTCACACTAATACAATTGGCAGTATTAGAGGGTGGGAGAAGCTGGCGGGGTGGGTCCGGGTCGTTGTAAACAGCGACTCCTACAGTTCGGTCGGGGCGCCTGCTAAGCGCGGATAGGACCTGAGTGGGATAGTGTGATCCTTCCACACGCTACGCCCTCTCGGGGAGGATCCGCGCTGCCAGGTGAAAAGAAGCGGTTGATTGGCTGGACGTGTGTCGGAGGAAGCACGTGATAGCCTCCACTCTCCCAGATGATCTGACTGTGGGGGGTAAGTGCGCAGCGACCAGGAAGGGGATTGGGAATTGGCATACGACTAACATTGGGATGGGAGAAAATCGGAGGAAAAATGGAGGGGGAAAAAGATAAAAAAAAAAAAAAAAACCATGCTCCATAAAAGAGGGGACGGGGAGCAACGTACCCTATGACGGGGGGAATCCCATGACTCAACCGACCATTACAGGCGAGGAGTCAGGGAATTCCCTAAACAATACCCCGTCAACTTGCTCCATAAAGGAGGGGACAGGAACCCCCAGAGAGACTTCCCACGTGAGCAATAAATTGAAAAGTTTATGTAACATTGAGCCACGTGACCAAAGGCTCAAGATACATATATACCGAGCGTAGCAGAACTCTTGAGTTCCTATGCACCGCAACACCAACTTGACAATAACAGAGAACCACACATGGGTCCTGTAAAGAACTCACGGAAGTCGGCAACCAATAGAAACGCGTCCAGTGACGTATTCTATGGCGGGGGGAATCCCATGAGTCAACCGACCATTACAGGCGAGGAGTCAGGGAATTCCCTCCCCCCCCCCCCCCCCCCCTCCCTACCCCGTGCCGCGCCGACCAATCAGCGAGGTAGGGCTGAATGATAGAGGGCCCAACCCCCCGACCAATCAGAAAAGAGGGAAGGAGGGGTTTATCCGGTCACCCCCTCATGATCCCACACCCCATATACGATAGTAAACAAGCCACGATGATACCTATTAGTGGTCTGCAAGGGCCTTGAAATTAGGCCCGTGCCCAGCCCGAGCCCATGACATTCAGGCCCTGCCCGAAAATAAGCCTGACTGTAATGCAACATTTGAAGCCCTAGCCCGAGTGAAAGCCTGAAAAATATATATATATATTAGACTTAAAAAGTTATTTTTTATTTGTATTTGTTTTAAATATTCGAAACACTGTTTATATATTAACTTAATAAATAAACAAAAACGAAAATGTTCAATAGGTCTACCTAAATAACGCATATCACGCTGAAAACTAACAAGCATTATAGGCCTATATAGCCTGTTTCGCGAATGCCTTCTATTTCCATTTCCCAGCATGCGTGTTACTGAACACGGTGCCTCGTCACAATCAGTCCAAAAACTTCTGTCACGAGTACAGAGGTACTGGCAGACACAGACTAAAACATTAATGTCATCATGACACAAAAGTATACAGAAAAAACTCGACCACAGCAGCCAATTATAATATAAAATAAATCAGGACTCACCACGCTGTTGACATCAGCAACAAATGTCTGGCGTTGAATAACGTTAACAAAACTTCGCCAACCAGCTGCTACATCCAAGAACAAATTAAAACGTTCGCCAACTGGCTATATTCCAACTTCAAACAACAATTGAAGTTATTGAACCACTTCGGTCTGCTCTTCATTTGTCCACCATCCACCGTTGATGTCCTTCAGCACTGTTCTACTGTCCTCGAATTGTCCCTGCGGCATAGGCGGCGGGTATATAAGGCACGGGGAGGCAATGCCGACCCAGTCTGTGCATTATTATAGGCAGCCTAGGCTACAATATTGTGTGTGTGGGCTGCTGCAGCCCGGTGGTGACAATACGCAAGGGTCGGCCAACCAAGGTGTCAATGGCAGTAGGTGTGGTGGCCGTTAACATTCCAGACTGCAGGCAGTAACCAATCACGCCGCATCATCAAACTAACCGATGCCAGTTTGGTCTTCAAAACCCTCCATGGTCTAGCCCCACCCCCACTTTCCGATTTTTCACCTCCAGGTTAGGTTAGGCGTGTAGTCTTTTACCAACAAACTTGCAGTTCCGCGTTCGGGTTCAGAACTGTTGTACCGGGTGACTTGGCTGTTCCATTAAGGACAAGTACATTTAGCAAAGCAGCCCTCTCCGTGAGAGCTGCCAAGACCTGGAACTCCATTCCAAGTTACATGCCGCCTGGGCATAACACGGATCACCTGAGACCGAGGGCATGATGAGACTGAGTCAGAGTTAATCAAACCTTGGAAACTTTTTAGAGCTACTATGTACATTGTTTTCAAAGCATGATGAGATCCAAATTACGGAAAATGTTTCCTTCATTGCCGTCGGCACCGCAACTTGTGAACGGTCTTTCCCAATGAGGCGCATCCGAAACTGGCTAATGAAGAACAACAATATGCGCCAGGAGAGACGGTCAACTCTGAGTCTGCTTCACATTGAAAGTGATCTCACAGACAAACTTAAAGCAGAAAAGATCATTGATGTGCGAAATGTCGAATTTTTTTGTTGCATTAAGGTAAGACAATGGTTAATATTGGATGCCTTCATTTGAACAATTCATTTGCACTATATGAAATGAGTGGGGCTCGCTGTAGTAGCCTAGTAGTGTGTGTATTGTATGACATCAGAACCTGGACAGCACCGTTTGCGTGCAAGCAAAAAAGAAAAAGGGAACATTTTGCGCACTACTCGCGATTCCCATACCATATATAGCCTACCCTAATGTCCAGCTCACCCGCCGCCTAGGCCCTGCGGTAATTACATTCCAAATGTTTTCCATTCGGCCGAGCCCGAATAATTTATTTAAAAACAAAGCCCTACCCAGCTCAAACCCGTCGGGTCGGGTAGGGCCCCCGTCGAGCTCAGGCAAGGCTGCAGTGCACTAATACCTATGTAGCCAGCATGCTAATGGAACAGCGTATATCCTAACAGGATAAGCTAACCCAACGCACGCTAGCCACAGACGACAACACGTCTGCGAACAGGGTTTATAACAAGGCCGAGGTTTATGTGTGAACACGACACCCGTGTTTCATGTTTCAAGAAAAAAACACAGAAGATCGAGAGAGAGGGTCTATAAGACCGTGGTACAAGCTACACACACAAGTACTTCTGCAGGCCAACACTCGTGTGTTGTGGCTCAATGCCACTGTTTCAAATGTAACAGAACACACAACCCCCTCAGACAACGGTACATTTTTACCACTATAGGAAGAAACATATTTCTTCAGGACGAGGAAAGAAAAAGCCTTTCGACCGAGTGTTAGCTACAGGTCTTGCTAAGCACATATAGCGACCAGCTAAAGACTAAAAAGTCCTGCTCTCCTATCAACCCCGCAACTTAGGCGAGGGTTCTACACATTGTATCCCCAACATATGCAGTGAATAAACACACAGTTTGTAACAAAAAATAGTCCCTCCTAGGAGGGACCTTTTATTATTGTAACAAAAATTCATATTTGGGGTGGGGAAGGGAACAGGGGTAAACAGGGGGGGGGGGAGTCACTTAGCGGCGCCTGCCGCAAACAGCTTGGTGTTTGCCCCCACGGGGAACAGGCCCGGAGGAACGGTACTGGGGTGCCTGGTCACGACGATCCCTACCGTCACCTCTGGGCGTGGGTCGGCTGGCTGCGGTGGTCGAGGCACCCTCTCTCCTCCTGGCCTTCTTGGCCAAAGGTCCAGCAGTGGTGGCGGTGGTGGCGGTGGCGACGGTCGCGGGTCCCCGACGACGTGGCCTCTGTCAAACCTCACCGGCAACATCGGGTGGGGGAAAATGGGGCTGGAGCACTGCATGCTCCTCCTCCATGCCCCTGCAAGCAGCCGTCATCAGCTGCATTGCCGACCCGAAGAGCCCAGCATCGGAGAGGGGGGCCGTGAGCAAGGGAAGTCTTTTCCGCTCCGGCACCCATGCTTGTTCCAGCCAAAGGTGGTGCTGGGTTACAGTGGCCAGGGCGCGTACTTTCCCGGCGGCAATTGTCTGCAGCTGTATCAGGTGCAGGATGGCTCCAGCCGCCTGGGCGTGAAGGTACTGATGGTGTTCGTCAAACACCGCACCGCCCGCCATCATCCCTGACATGAAGCGCGCCAGCTGCGCGATGTTGGATGTCGCAGCTAGGCTCCGAGTCGAGGCGATGAATGACTGGTCACTCCAGTTGGCCAACTGCCTAGCCGATTTCCCTTGGGGAACCGGCTTCCGCAACGGCTCCCACACCACCTCAGGACAAAGGAGAGACGCCATCGGGCTATCAAGCCGAGGCACCCCTTCCTTCAGTCCCTCGATCAAACCCACCACCCGCGTGACTTGCACGTAGGCAGGGGTAAGGCCGCCATTAGGCACGCCATTAGCGGCTGCGGCTGCCGCCATGAGCTCCGGGAACAAGGCACGCAATTCCCCATGCGCACCTTCCTCCACGCAGCCTGCGTCCCTCACGTACGGGAGGCTGCCACTCATTATGGTGCCACCATCCGATGCGGTTGATAGCAGGGCATCCCGTTGCCGAGTCGGAGGTTC
>NC_140165.1:175713806-175716473 GCF_963971535.1 Notolepis coatsorum | reverse complement strand
GGTTGTCTGTTGGTTGTCTGTTGTGTTGTCTGTTGTGTTGTCTGTTGGTTGTCTGTTGGTTGTCTAGGTCAGGGGTGGGTGGGTCCATAATGGTGGTGTGTGTTTATAATGTCTTTTCTTTATCTGTGTGTGTCTTTGAGTGTGTTTTTCTGTTGGGTATTGATGGGCAGTTACCCTTTTGGAAACGCTCTGGGGCTGAGTCCGAATCTATAGCCTTTGTTGGCGATCATTGATTAGTTATGGGGTGTTGACATACTGGTGTTGTGTAAGTCTTTTGTCTGACATGTACATCACTTTGTATTAAGTATCCATTATCCCCCCCCCCCCCACCCCCCGAAAATACTGTACTTCTTAAAAAGTCAAATCTTTTTTGGCATTAGGATGAAATACTAAAACTACTTTTTTTTGTATTGATGACTCAGCATCTTTGTGTAATTATATAATTGCAGTGAGGTTTTCAGGCGACTGCAGCTCTTAACGTCGAGCCTGTTTCATGTGTTTTAACCCTTTCACTGCCACACAAACAGAAGGTTAGCCCTTTACTATCACACAACCGACGGCGATGCTCCATCATTAGCATCATGATGGAGCATCGCCGTGGGTTGTGTGATAGTAAAGGGCTAACCTTCTGTATTGTCACAGTGAAAGGGTTAACCGGCTGTCGTGTGGCAGTGAAAGGGTTAAGTGTGCAGGGCGAGCCTGGAGACGTCAGGGAGAGACTCAGATCAGAGGAGAGAGAATAGGTTCACATTTCTCCGGAGTCGGTCTCGTAACCCAAGTGACTCAATTTCACACAAAAAGGGATTAATTCAAACAAGAAAACGTGTACATTTGAACACGTGAGTTAAAAGAAACACACAACCCCCAGAAGTGTTGAAGAAAACTTATATATCACGTATAAAACAATATATATAAGGGGGGGGGGGGGGGGGGGGGAAATCACTTTTTATTTATTTATTTTTATTTATCTTATGTTTTCAGGGGAAAGGTCTTCTCTCCTCTGGTTATGTCTTCTCTCCTCTGGTTATGTCTTCTCTCCTCTGGTTATGTCTTCTCTCCTCTGGTTATGTCTTCTCTCCTCTGGTTATGTCTTCTCTCCTCTGGTTATGTCTTCTCTCCTCTGGTTATGTCTTCTCTCCTCTGGTTATGTCTTCCCTCCTCTGGTTATGTCTTCTCTCCTCTGGTTATGTCTTCTCTCCTCTGGTTATGTCTTCTCTCCTCTGGTTATGTCTTCTCTCCTCTGGTTATGTCTTCTCTCCTCTGGTTATGTCCGACGCGTCCAAAAGGAGAAGGCTCTACTCTCTCTGCTCATACTGACCAACTCTGTTCCTCTCTCCCCGACAGAACTTCCTCAACCTGGGCCTGGACGATGCCTTCCTCCCCACACAGTCTCCGCTCAAAGCCCCCGGGTCCCGGCTGAACCGGTCCGCCTCCTACTTCTCCTCCCCCTCCCCCTCCTCCTCCTCCGCCTCCGCCGCGCGTCACAGCCTGAGCACCGAGCACATCATCAACAACAACAACAACGACGACGACGACGACGACGACGACGACAGCGGCTGCGTCTGGCCGTCCGACATCTGGAGCCAGGTGGCCGCCGCCTCCCAGCAGCTCCCCTTCCGGCCCGAGCGCTCCGTGAGCCTGTCGGAGGCCGGCAGCGCCCTGCTCTCCTCTCTGGGCCAGCTGGCCGGCCTGGATCAGTCCTCCCCCCCCGGCTCCGTGGCGCCCCCGCCGGGCTTCCCGCCCCTGTCCTCCTCCCTCCAGCAGTGCCAGACCCCCATGACCATCCTGCCGTCCAACCGCTACAAGACGGAGCTCTGCCGCGGCTACCAGGAGAGCGGCAGCTGCAAGTACGGCAGCAAGTGCCAGTTTGCGCACGGCGAGCCCGAGCTGCGCGGCCTGTACCGCCACCCCAAGTACAAGACGGAGCCCTGCAGAACCTTCTACAACTTCGGCTACTGCCCCTACGGCGCGCGCTGCCACTTCCTGCACGAGGAGAAGGCCAGCGGCCCGTCGGCCGGCGGCGCCAAGTTCCAGCGGCAGCAGTCCACCAGCGGCGGCGCCGCTGCTCAGAACCCGCGCCACCAGCTCCGCCAGAGCGTCAGCTTCGGCGGGTTCCTGGGCTCCTCCCGCAGCTCGCCTCCTCCCTCCCTCCCTCCCTCCGCCTTCAACGACCCCAACCTGGGCTTCAGCCGCGCCCCCTCCGTCTCCCCGCCGCCCGCCACCGACCTCCTCCTCTCCCCGGCGTTCGGCGACGCCCTGCTGCAGCGGGAGACGATGGCCGCCTCCGCGTTCCAGTTCGGCCACCGCCACCAGCACCAGTCCCGCGGCGCGGGGGGGGACGCCCAGGACCTTCCGCTCAGGGTGGAGCCGTCGCGCTGCGTCTGCGGACACGGGAAGAGCGGCGGCGGCAGGGGCGGCGTGGAGGAGGAGGGACCCCGCCAGGAGGGCCTGTTCCACGGCCGCGGGGGGTTCATGAAGGCCCCGGCGCTGCAGCGCTTCTCCTCCGAGGACTCCCTGGAGGACAGTTACAGCAGCAGCAGCGGCAGCTCCAGCGGCACCGAGTCGCCCACTTTTGACGGGTCCAAGAGGCTCACGGTGTTCGCCCGCCTGTCTCTGTCCGACTAGGAGGCTCTCTCAGGCGTCCGCACGCCTGTCTCTGTCCCACTA
>NC_140165.1:175691306-175708806 GCF_963971535.1 Notolepis coatsorum | reverse complement strand
CTTACCTCTATGTAAAGTAATCTACTACTAGTAAACTAACAGTCTTACCTCTATGTAAAGTCATCTACTACTAGTAAACTAGCAGTCTTACCTCTATGTAAAGTCATCTTTTTTTTCTGAGTCAACGGTTGTTATTTTCAAATCAGCAGTGAAGAAGGAACTATTTCTCACTCGAGGTGTAGTTTGACCAACTGTCAACTTTTCACAGAATGTTAAGAGTCTTTCAAGCGAGGCAGCATGTAACCATGGTAACCACTCCCCAAACATTCCATGCAGGGCAAAGATACACAGCACACTCAAACTCTACATCTGTAAAGACATACCAGATGCCAGAACAAACACGTACCGTTGACTCAGAACTGTCTGTTTTGCTGAAATCTGCACAGCAGTAGTTTGTGTATACTTCAGAAGTATGATATTTAGACTCAGTCCACCGTGATGAATGGAAGTGAATGAGCAGCCTGACACCTGGGAGGAACGGTGGTGTTGACAGCAGTGGTCGCTAGCTTACTAGTAGATGACTTTAGATAGAAGTAAGAGTAGAACTCGACAGTTCTACTAAAGTGACATTATCCCTTTAACATTTTGAGTTAAGCAGGATTGGAGGGGGGCCCGTTCCCGGCCCTTTTCAGGGGCCCAGCCATGTCTCTGTCCGGCCCTGGATTCAGCCACACATCATAAGATAAATCTTATTTACAGTAGCCACGTTTACATCCACTTGTCAACAACAGATTTTTTTTAAATGTTGCAAAAAAAGAATAGAATGGGAATTGACCTGAAACTCCACCCTCTTTTCTTGATCCTCCAATCACAACTTTGTTTTTGTTCTTGTCGTGTCCATGTTTGTGCGAGGCTGATAGTAGAGCGACTGCATCGAAAGGCCCCTCCCATCAGGTGAGGGGGGGGGGGGGGGGTACTGATTAGTGGGCGGCCCCTTCCATCAGGTGAGGGGGGGTACTGATTAGTGGGCGGCCCCTCCCATCAGGTGAGGGGGGGTACTGATTAGTGGGCGGCCCCTTCCATCAGGTGAGGGGGGGTACTGATTAGTGGGCGGCTCCTTCCATCAGGTGAGGGGGGGTACTGATTAGTGGGCGGCCCCTCCCATCAGGTGGGGGGGGTTCTGATTAGTGGGCGGCTCCTTCCATCAGGTGAGGGGGGGGGTACTGATTAGTGGGCGGCCCCTTCCATCAGGTGAGGGGGGGTACTGATTAGTGGGCGGCCCCTTCCATCAGGTGAGGGGGGGTACTGATTAGTGGGCGGCTCCTTCCATCAGGTGAGGGGGGGTACTGATTAGTGGGCGGCCCCTTCCATCAGGTGAGGGGGGGTACTGATTAGTGGGCGGCTCCTCCCTTGTTTACATGTAACTGATTCACTATGTTCAGCTTGTTTACATGCAACTGATTCACTACGTGCAGCTTGTTTACATGTAACTGATTCACTATTATATTGAAATGTCTTTATTGGGAATAACCCCTTGAGATGAACCATCTCGTTTTCAAGGGGGTCGGCAAAGACAAAATACAGAGTGATTATATTTTGACAATCTTATATATAAAAAACTAAAAACAACAGAATAAACAACACCAGCCAAAAAATGTGAATAAAATAAAAAGCATACAACAGTAACATGTCAACAACAACAACAACGACACACCAAGAACAACAACAACAACAACAACAACAACAACAACAACAACAACAACAACAACAACAACAACAACAACAACAACAACAACAATGACACATAGCACATAATGGGTTCATATATCTGTTATGATATTGAGGTCAAAAGCATGAGCAGGACATCTCACAGTGAGAGGACAACATAGTTTTAAACAATTTAAAAGATGATGTTGTGGTAAATTATTCCAGTCGGATGGAGCTTTAAACATAAAAGATTTACCAGCTGATTTAAAGGTTTTTGTAACAGAAAAAAGGTGTTGAGTACAAAGACGAAGTTGATAATTAGAAGTGAAAGGTACCATATACTGTTTGAGGTATTGAGGATAATTCAAATAAATGCATTTAAAAATAAACTGTAACCCAATGTTGTTGTCTTCTTATTGTGGGAGAACGGAAGTTGAGATTTTCATACATAATACAATGATGAGTGTTATATGAACAGCCAAGAACAAATCTGCATATATAATTATAGATGGTGTTAAGAGGAACAAGGGTAGTTTTCGCTGCAGTCATATAGACTATATCAGCCTAGTCCATTATGGGTAGTATGAGTTGTGAAATTAGCTTTTTTCTAACCGCAAATGTAAAACTATTTCTGTTGCGGTAGAGAACACCCATACCAAAGACTGTCTCGAAGCTGTTCTCTATGGTGATGAGGGCTGACCTAAAAGATTAATCGAAAAGAGCCGTAGTCTACTGCACTTTTTTTTTTTAATATTCTTATTCTTTAAAAAACATTTGATCATTCTTTCCAAAAGCAAAGAGGCCTAGAAGTGTGGCTAACGCTAATGGTGCGCATACCAGCGAGGCTAACTGCCTAAGAAAACAGGCACAGAGGCACTGAAAGAGGATTTCACACACTAGACATATCAAGATGTATCAATCAGTGAACCAATTGCATGCTTTAGCAAAGGACAAGAAGCCTTCAGTCGACTTCTTCAGACATTAAGCACCCCCCACAGCCCAAATGGAATGATCCCCCCCAAAAAAGTCAAGGGGGTAGTCGACTACCGTCGACTATTGGCAAATTTCTGCCAATCAAAGTCAACTATACAAGTCCTTAATGCGGGACAGGCCTAATGGTGATTATTCACACCATTGTGCTGCTCTATATACAGGCAGACCATCTACAACCTACATTGTTCCTATGACCATGGCATACCTAGGAAATGGAACTCAACAATCCAGCAGCACTATTAGACTGTTATAGGTCATAGCTCTCTAGAGGTCATAGCTCTCTAAAGGTCATAGCTCTCTAAAGGTCATAGCTCTCTAAAGGTCATAGCTCTCTAAAGGTCATAGCTCTCTAGAGGTCATAGCTCTCTAAAGGTCATAGCTCTCTAAAGGTCATAGCTCTCTAAAGGTCATAGCTCTCTAGAGGTCATAGCTCTCTAGAGGTCATAGCTCTCTAGAGGTCATAGCTCTCTAAAGGTCATAGCTCTCTAGAGGTCATAGCTCTCTAGAGGTCATAGCTCTCTAGAGGTCATAGCTCTCTAAAGGTCATAGCTCTCTAAAGGTCATAGCTCTCTAGAGGTCATAGCTCTCTAAAGGTCATATCTCTCTAGAGGTCATAGCTCTCTAAAGGTCATAGCTCTCTAGCGGTCATAGCTCTCTAGCGGTCATAGCTCTCTAGAGGTCATATCTCTCTAGAGGTCATAGCTCTCTAGCGGTCATAGCTCTCTAAAGGTCATAGCTCTCTAAAGGTCATAGCTCTCTAAAGGTCATAGCTCTCTAGAGGTCATAGCTCTCTAAAGGTCATAGCTCTCTAGAGGTCATAGCTCTCTAAAGGTCATAGCTCTCTAAAGGTCATAGCTCTCTAGAGGTCATAGCTCTCTAGAGGTCATAGCTCTCTAAAGGTCAGAGCTCTCTAAAGGTCATAGCTCTCTAAAGGTCATAGCTCTCTAAAGGTCATAGCTCTCTAAAGGTCATAGCTCTCTAGAGGTCATAGCTCTCTAAAGGTCATAGCTCTCTAAAGGTCATAGCTCTCTAGAGGTCATAGCTCTCTAGAGGTCATAGCTCTCTAAAGGTCATAGCTCTCTAAAGGTCATAGCTCTCTAGAGGTCATAGCTCTCTAGAGGTCATAGCTCTCTAAAGGTCATAGCTATCTAAAGGTCATAGCTCTCTAAAGGTCATAGCTCTCTAAAGGTCATAGCTCTCTAAAGGTCATAGCTCTCTAAAGGTCATAGCTCTCTAGAGGTCATAGCTCTCTAAAGGTCATAGCTCTCCCTCAGCCATTACTGCCACATAATTTAAATAGATACAATGGGCCTTAGAGTGTCATGGTTATCCTCTCTGGTAAATTACCAGACGACTGCCTGGGCAAAGGGCTCACGTTAGCTAATAACTTTAATTGTGTTCTAATAAACGTTATCAAATGTCAGATACCGGATTTTGGAACAACACGCAATATTGCCCTATAGGGCTGATAAATCTGAGATAATACCTTGCTGATAGGGCAGGTAGCACTTCGATAGCCTGTGTGAGGTCACACTCCGCTGTGGAGGACACTCCTCGTTAAGGGGAGGGGTTTGAAGACACAGCAGACTCTGGGAAGCCTTCGCCACTATCCTTTAATACAGCGGTTCTCAAACTACGGGTCGCGACCCAAAGTGCTGTGGATCAGGTGAGGGGAGAGGAGAGGAGGAGACAGGGGGGAGGGATGACCAGGTGAGGGGAGAGGAGAGGAGGAGACAGGGGGGAAGGATGACCAGGTGAGGGGAGAGGAGAGGAGGAGACAGGGGGAGGGATGACCAGGTGAGGAGAGAGGAGAGGAGGAGACAGGGGGGAGGGATGGCCAGGTGAGGAGAGAGGAGAGGAGGAGACAGGGGGGAGGGATGGCCAGGTGAGGGGAGAGGAGAGGAGGATACAGGGGGAGGGATGACCAGGTGAGGAGAGAGGAGAGGAGGAGACAGGGGGAGGGATGACCAGGTGAGGAGAGAGGAGAGGAGGATACAGGGGGAGGGATGGCCAGGTGAGGAGAGAGGAGAGGAGGATACAGGGGGGAGGGATGACCAGGTGAGGGGAGAGGAGAGGAGGATACAGGGGGGAGGGATGACCAGGTGAGGGGAGAGGAGAGGAGGATACAGGGGGAGGGATGACCAGGTGAGGGGAGAGGAGAGGAGGAGACAGGGGGGAGGGATGACAAGGAGAGAGGAGAGAGGAGAGGAGGAGACAGGGGGAGGGATGGCCAGGTGAGGAGAGAGGAGAGGAGGAAACAGGGGGAGGGATGACCAGGTGAGGAGAGAGGAGAGGAGGATACAGGGGGGAGGGATGACCAGGTGAGGGGGGAGGAGAGGAGGATACAGGGGGAGGGATGACCAGGTGAGGAGAGAGGAGAGGAGGAGACAGGGGGAGGGATGACCAGGTGAGGGGAGAGGAGAGGAGGATACAGGGGGGAGGGATGACCAGGTGAGGAGAGAGGAAAGGAGGATACAGGGGGAGGGATGACCAGGTGAGGGGAGAGGAGAGGAGGATACAGGGGGAGGGATGACCAGGTGAGGAGAGAGGAGAGGAGGATACAGGGGGAGGGATGACCAGGTGAGGGGAGAGGAGAGGAGGAGAGGAGGATACAGGGGGAGGGATGACCAGGTGAGGAGAGAGGAGAGGAGGAGAGGAGGATACAGGGGGAGTGATGACCAGGTGAGGAGAGAGGAGAGGAGGAGACAGGGGGAGGGATGACCAGGTGAGGAGAGAGGAGAGGAGGATACAGGGGGAGGGATGACCAGGTGAGGAGAGAGGAGAGGAGGATACAGGGGGAGGGATGACCAGGTGAGGAGAGAGGAGAGGAGGATACAGGGGGAGGGATGACCAGGTGAGGAGAGAGGAGAGGAGGAGACAGGGGGAGGGATGACCAGGTGAGGAGAGAGGAGAGGAGGATACAGGGGGAGGGATGACCAGGTGAGGGGGGAGGAGAGGAGGAGAGGAGGATACAGGGGGAGGGATGGCCAGGTGAGGAGAGAGGAGAGGAGGATACAGGGGGAGGGATGGCCAGGTGAGGAGAGAGGAGAGGAGGAGACAGGGGGGAGGGATGACCAGGTGAGGAGAGAGGAGAGGAGGAGACAGGGGGGGAGGGATGGCCAGGTGAGGAGAGAGGAGAGGAGGAGACAGGGGGGAGGGATGACCAGGTGAGGGGAGAGGAGAGGAGGATACAGGGGGAGGGATGACCAGGTGAGGGGAGAGGAGAGGAGGATACAGGGGGGAGGGATGACCAGGTGAGGAGAGAGGAGAGGAGGATACAGGGGGAGGGATGACCAGGTGAGGAGAGAGGAGAGGAGGATACAGGGGGGAGGGATGACCAGGTGAGGAGAGAGGAGAGGAGGATACAGGGGGGAGGGATGACCAGGTGAGGGGAGAGGAGAGGAGGATACAGGGGGGAGGGATGACCAGGTGAGGAGAGAGGAGGATACAGGGGGAGGGATGACCAGGTGAGGGGAGAGGAGAGGAGGATACAGGGGGAGGGATGACCAGGTGAGGAGAGAGGAGAGGAGGGTACAGGGGGAGGGATGACCAGGTGAGGAGAGAGGAGGAGAGGAGGAGAGGAGGATACAGGGGGGAGGGATGACCAGGTGAGGAGAGAGGAGAGGAGGATACAGGGGGAGGGATGACCAGGTGAGGAGAGAGGAGAGGAGGATACAGGGGGAGGGATGGCCAGGTGAGGAGAGAGGAGAGGAGGATACAGGGGGAGGGATGACCAGGTGAGGAGAGAGGAGAGGAGGATACAGGGGGAGGGATGGCCAGGTGAGGAGAGAGCAGAGGAGGATACAGGGGGAGGGATGACCAGGTGAGGGGAGAGGAGAGGAGGAGACAGGGGGAGGGATGACCAGGTGAGGGGAGAGGAGAGGAGGATACAGGGGGGAGGGATGACCAGGTGAGGAGAGAGGAGAGGAGGATACAGGGGGAGGGATGACCAGGTGAGGAGAGAGGAGAGGAGGATACAGGGGGGGGGATGACCAGGTGAGGAGAGAGGAGAGGAGGAGACAGGGGGAGGGATGACCAGGTGAGGGGAGAGGAGAGGAGGATACAGGGGGGAGGGATGACCAGGTGAGGGGAGAGGAGAGGAGGAGAGGAGGAGACAGGGGGAAGGGATGACCAAGTGAGGGGAGAGGAGAGGAGGATACAGGGGGAGGGATGGCCAGGTGAGGAGAGAGGAGAGGAGGATACAGGGGGGAGGGATGACCAGGTGAGGAGAGAGGAGAGGAGGAGACAGGGGGGAGGGATGACCAGGTGAGGGGAGAGGAGAGGAGGAGACAGGGGGAGGGATGACCAGGTGAGGAGAGAGGAGAGGAGGAGACAGGGGGGAAGGATGACCAGGTGAGGAGAGAGGAGGATACAGGGGGAGGGATGACCAGGTGAGGAGAGAGGAGAGGAGGAGACAGGGGGGAGGGATGACCAGGTGAGGGGAGAGGAGAGGAGGAGACAGGGGGAGGGATGACCAGGTGAGGAGAGAGGAGAGGAGGAGACAGGGGGGAAGGATGACCAGGTGAGGAGAGAGGAGGATACAGGGGGGAGGGATGACCAGGTGAGGGGAGAGGAGAGGAGGATACAGGGGGGAGGGATGACCAGGTGAGGAGAGAGGAGAGGAGGAAACAGGGGGAGGGATGACAAGGAGAGAGGAGAGAGGAGAGGAGGATACAGGGGGAGGGATGACCAGGTGAGGAGAGAGGAGAGGAGGATACAGGGGGAGGGATGACCAGGTGAGGGGAGAGGAGAGGAGGATACAGGGGGAGGGATGACCAGGTGAGGAGAGAGGATAGGAGGATACAGGGGGAGGGATGACCAGGTGAGGAGAGAGGAGGAGGAGACAGGGTGTGAGGACGTACAGCACTAATGCAGGGTAGATGCAGGGTGTGAGGCCGTACAGTACTAATGCAGGGTAGATGCAGGGTGTCAGGACGTACAGTACTAATGCAGGGTAGATGCAGGGTGTGAGGTCGTACAGTACTAATGCAGGGTAGATGCAGGGTGTCAGGACGTACAGCACTAATGCAGGGTAGATGCAGGGTGTGAGGTCGTACAGTACTAATGCAGGGTAGATGCAGGGTGTCAGGACGTACAGCACTAATGCAGGGTAGATGCAGGGTGTCAGGACATACAGTACTAATGCAGGGTAGATGCAGGGTGTCAGGACATACAGTACTAATGCAGGGTAGATGCAGGGTGTGAGGTCGTACAGTACTAATGCAGGGTAGATGCAGGGTGTCAGGACGTACAGTACTAATGCAGGGTAGATGCAGGGTGTCAGGACGTACAGTACTAATGCAGGGTAGATGCAGGGTGTCAGGACATACAGTACTAATGCAGGGTAGATGCAGGGTGTCAGGACGTACAGTACTAATGCAGGGTAGATGCAGGGTGTGAGGCCGTACAGTACTAATGCAGGGTAGATGCAGGGTGTCAGGTCGTACAGTACTAATGCAGGGTAGATGCAGGAGGACGTACAGTACTAATGCAGGGTAGATGCAGGGTGTGAGGACGTACAGTACTAATGCAGGGTAGATGCAGGGTGTCAGGACGTACAGCACTAATGCAGGGTAGATGCAGGGTGTCAGGACGTACAGTACTAATGCAGGGTAGATGCAGGGTGTGAGGACGTACAGCACTAATGCAGGGTAGATGCAGGGTGTGAGGTCGTACAGTACTAATGCAGGGTAGATGCAGGGTGTCAGGACGTACAGCACTAATGCAGGGTAGATGCAGGGTGTGAGGACGTACAGTACTAATGCAGGGTAGATGCAGGGTGTGAGGACGTACAGTACTAATGCAGGGTAGATGCAGGGTGTCAGGACGTACAGTACTAATGCAGGGTAGATGCAGGGTGTCAGGACGTACAGCACTAATGCAGGGTAGATGCAGGGTGTGAGGTCGTACAGCACTAATGCAGGGTAGATGCAGGGTGTCAGGACGTACAGTACTAATGCAGGGTAGATGCAGGGTGTGAGGTCGTACAGTACTAATGCAGGGTAGATGCAGGGTGTCAGGATGTACAGTACTAATGCAGGGTAGATGCAGGGTGTCAGGACGTACAGCACTAATGCAGGGTAGATGCAGGGTGTCAGGACGTACAGTACTGATGCAGGGTAGATGCAGGGTGTCAGGACGTACAGTACTAATGCAGGGTAGATGCAGGGTGTCAGGACGTACAGTACTAATGCAGGGTAGATGCAGGGTGTCAGGACGTACAGTACTAATGCAGGGTAGATGCAGGGTGTCAGGACGTACAGCACTAATGCAGGGTAGATGCAGGGTGTGAGGTCGTACAGTACTAATGCAGGGTAGATGCAGGGTGTCAGGACGTACAGTACTGATGCAGGGTAGATGCAGGGTGTCAGGACGTACAGTACTAATGCAGGGTAGATGCAGGAGGACGTACAGCACTAATGCAGGGTAGATGCAGGAGGACGTACATCACTAATGCAGGGTAGATGCAGGGTGTCAGGACGTACAGTACTAATGCAGGGTAGATGCAGGGTGTGAGGCCGTACAGTACTAATGCAGGGTAGATGCAGGGTGTGAGGTCGTACAGTACTAATGCAGGGTAGATGCAGGGTGTCAGGACGTACAGCACTAATGCAGGGTAGATGCAGGGTGTGAGGACGTACAGTACTAATGCAGGGTAGATGCAGGGTGTCAGGACGTACAGTACTAATGCAGGGTAGATGCAGGGTGTGAGGACGTACAGTACTAATGCAGGGTAGATGCAGGGTGTCAGGTCGTACAGCACTAATGCAGGGTAGATGCAGGGTGTCAGGACGTACAGCACTAATGCAGGGTAGATGCAGGGTGTCAGGACGTACAGTACTAATGCAGGGTAGATGCAGGGTGTGAGGTCGTACAGCACTAATGCAGGGTAGATGCAGGGTGTCAGGACGTACAGCACTAATGCAGGGTAGATGCAGGGTGTCAGGACGTACAGCACTAATTCAGGGTAGATGCAGGGTGTCAGGACGTACAGCACTAATGCAGGAGGGTAGATGCAGGGTGTCAGGTCGTACAGTACTAATGCAGGGTAGATGCAGGGTGTCAGGACGTACAGTACTAATGCAGGGTAGATGCAGGGTGTGAGGACGTACAGTACTAATGCAGGGTAGATGCAGGGTGTCAGGACGTACAGTACTAATGCAGGGTAGATGCAGGGTGTGAGGTCGTACAGTACTAATGCAGGGTAGATGCAGGGTGTCAGGACGTACAGTACTAATGCAGGGTAGATGCAGGGTGTCAGGACGTACAGTACTAATGCAGGGTAGATGCAGGGTGTGAGGACGTACAGTACTAATGCAGGGTAGATGCAGGGTGTGAGGACGTACAGTACTAATGCAGGGTAGATGCAGGGTGTGAGGACGTACAGTACTAATGCAGGGTAGATGCAGGGTGTCAGGTCGTACAGCACTAATGCAGGGTAGATGCAGGGTGTGAGGTCGTACAGTACTAATGCAGGGTAGATGCAGGGTGTCAGGACGTACAGCACTAATGCAGGGTAGATGCAGGGTGTCAGGACGTACAGCACTAATGCAGGGTAGATGCAGGGTGTGAGGACGTACAGTACTAATGCAGGGTAGATGCAGGGTGTCAGGATGTACAGCACTAATGCAGGGTAGATGCAGGGTGTCAGGACGTACAGTACTAATGCAGGGTAGATGCAGGGTGTGAGGCCGTACAGCACTAATGCAGGGTAGATGCAGGGTGTCAGGACGTACAGTACTAATGCAGGGTAGATGCAGGGTGTCAGGACGTACAGTACTAATGCAGGGTAGATGCAGGGTGTCAGGACGTACAGTACTAATGCAGGGTAGATGCAGGGTGTGAGGCCGTACAGTACTAATGCAGGGTAGATGCAGGGTGTGAGGTCGTACAGTACTAATGCAGGGTAGATGCAGGGTGTGAGGCCGTACAGCACTAATGCAGGGTAGATGCAGGGTGTGAGGACGTACAGTACTAATGCAGGGTAGATGCAGGGTGTCAGGACGTACAGTACTAATGCAGGGTAGATGCAGGGTGTCAGGACGTACAGTACTAATGCAGGGTAGATGCAGGGTGTCAGGACATACAGTACTAATGCAGGGTAGATGCAGGGTGTCAGGACATACAGTACTAATGCAGGGTAGATGCAGGGTGTCAGGACGTACAGTACTAATGCAGGGTAGATGCAGGGTGTGAGGACGTACAGTACTAATGCAGGGTAGATGCAGGGTGTCAGGACGTACAGTACTAATGCAGGGTAGATGCAGGGTGTGAGGTCGTACAGTACTAATGCAGGGTAGATGCAGGGTGTGAGGACGTACAGCACTAATGCAGGGTAGATGCAGGGTGTCAGGACGTACAGCACTAATGCAGGGTAGATGCAGGGTGTCAGGACGTACAGTACTAATGCAGGGTAGATGCAGGGTGTCAGGTCGTACAGCACTAATGCAGGGTAGATGCAGGGTGTCAGGACGTACAGTACTAATGCAGGGTAGATGCAGGAGGACGTACAGTACTAATGCAGGGTAGATGCAGGGTGTCAGGACGTACAGTACTAATGCAGGGTAGATGCAGGGTGTCAGGTCGTACAGTACTAATGCAGGGTAGATGCAGGGTGTCAGGACGTACAGTACTAATGCAGGGTAGATGCAGGGTGTGAGGTCGTACAGTACTAATGCAGGGTAGATGCAGGGTGTGAGGACGTACAGCACTAATGCAGGGTAGATGCAGGGTGTCAGGACGTACAGCACTAATGCAGGGTAGATGCAGGGTGTCAGGACGTACAGTACTAATGCAGGGTAGATGCAGGGTGTCAGGTCGTACAGCACTAATGCAGGGTAGATGCAGGGTGTCAGGACGTACAGTACTAATGCAGGGTAGATGCAGGGTGTCAGGTCGTACAGCACTAATGCAGGGTAGATGCAGGGTGTCAGGACGTACAGTACTAATGCAGGGTAGATGCAGGGTGTCAGGACGTACAGCACTAATGCAGGGTAGATGCAGGGTGTGAGGCCGTACAGTACTAATGCAGGGTAGATGCAGGGTGTCAGGACGTACAGTACTAATGCAGGGTAGATGCAGGGTGTGAGGACGTACAGTACTAATGCAGGGTAGATGCAGGGTGTCAGGACGTACAGCACTAATGCAGGGTAGATGCAGGGTGTGAGGTCGTACAGCACTAATGCAGGGTAGATGCAGGGTGTGAGGACGTACAGTACTAATGCAGGGTAGATGCAGGGTGTCAGGACGTACAGTACTAATGCAGGGTAGATGCAGGGTGTCAGGACGTACAGTACTAATGCAGGGTAGATGCAGGGTGTCAGGACGTACAGTACTAATGCAGGGTAGATGCAGGAGAACGTACAGTACTAATGCAGGGTAGATGCAGGGTGTCAGGACGTACAGTACTAATGCAGGGTAGATGCAGGGTGTCAGGACGTACAGTACTAATGCAGGGTAGATGCAGGGTGTGAGGTCGTACAGTACTAATGCAGGGTAGATGCAGGGTGTGAGGTCGTACAGTACTAATGCAGGGTAGATGCAGGGTGTGAGGTCGTACAGTACTAATGCAGGGTAGATGCAGGGTGTCAGGACGTACAGCACTAATGCAGGGTAGATGCAGGAGGACGTACAGTACTAATGCAGGGTAGATGCAGGGTGTCTGGACGTACAGTACTAATGCAGGGTAGATGCAGGGTGTCAGGTCGTACAGTACTAATGCAGGGTAGATGCAGGGTGTCAGGACGTACAGTACTAATGCAGGGTAGATGCAGGGTGTCAGGACGTACAGTACTAATGCAGGGTAGATGCAGGGTGTCAGGACGTACAGTACTAATGCAGGGTAGATGCAGGGTGTGAGGTCGTACAGCACTAATGCAGGGTAGATGCAGGAGGACGTACAGTACTAATGCAGGGTAGATGCAGGGTGTCAGGACGTACAGTACTAATGCAGGGTAGATGCAGGGTGTGAGGACGTACAGTACTAATGCAGGGTAGATGCAGGGTGTCAGGACGTACAGCACTAATGCAGGGTAGATGCAGGGTGTCAGGACGTACAGTACTAATGCAGGGTAGATGCAGGGTGTGAGGTCGTACAGTACTAATGCAGGGTAGATGCAGGGTGTCAGGACGTACAGTACTAATGCAGGGTAGATGCAGGGTGTGAGGACGTACAGTACTAATGCAGGGTAGATGCAGGGTGTCAGGTCGTACAGTACTAATGCAGGGTAGATGCAGGGTGTGAGGACGTACAGTACTAATGCAGGGTAGATGCAGGGTGTGAGGTCGTACAGTACTAATGCAGGGTAGATGCAGGGTGTGAGGACGTACAGTACTAATGCAGGGTAGATGCAGGGTGTCAGGTCGTACAGCACTAATGCAGGGTAGATGCAGGGTGTCAGGACGTACAGTACTAATGCAGGGTAGATGCAGGGTGTCAGGACGTACAGTACTAATGCAGGGTAGATGCAGGGTGTGAGGTCGTACAGCACTAATGCAGGGTAGATGCAGGGTGTCAGGACGTACAGTACTAATGCAGGGTAGATGCAGGGTGTGATGACGTACAGTACTAATGCAGGGTAGATGCAGGGTGTGAGGACGTACAGCACTAATGCAGGGTAGATGCAGGGTGTGAGGTCGTACATCACTAATGCAGGGTAGATGCAGGGTGTGAGGACGTACAGCACTAATGCAGGGTAGATGCAGGAGGACGTACAGCACTAATGCAGGGTAGATGCAGGGTGTCAGGACGTACAGCACTAATGCAGGGTAGATGCAGGGTGTCAGGTCGTACAGTACTAATGCAGGGTAGATGCAGGGTGTCAGGACGTACAGCACTAATGCAGGGTAGATGCAGGGTGTCAGGACGTACAGTACTAATGCAGGGTAGATGCAGGGTGTCAGGACGTACAGTACTAATGCAGGGTAGATGCAGGAGGACGTACAGCACTAATGCAGGGTAGATGCAGGGTGTGAGGACGTACATCACTAATGCAGGGTAGATGCAGGGTGTCAGGACGTACATCACTAATGCAGGGTAGATGCAGGGTGTCAGGACGTACAGCACTAATGCAGGGTAGATGCAGGGTGTCAGGACGTACAGCACTAATGCAGGGTAGATGCAGGGTGTGAGGTCGTACATCACTAATGCAGGGTAGATGCAGGGTGTCAGGTCGTACAGTACTAATGCAGGGTAGATGCAGGGTGTCAGGACGTACAGTACTAATGCAGGGTAGATGCAGGGTGTGAGGACGTACAGTACTAATGCAGGGTAGATGCAGGGTGTCAGGACGTACAGTACTAATGCAGGGTAGATGCAGGGTGTCAGGACGTACAGTACTAATGCAGGGTAGATGCAGGGTGTCAGGCCGTACAGCACCAACACGTTAGAGACAGAAGGTACATGTTGCTGAGTCAAATCAAGCCACTTCCTCTCCGGGCTGCTCGCAGGATGTGTCGCCATGGCTACGGACAATGTCCAGCGGGGGTAAACACAGAGCACAAAGAGCAGAAGTGACCAGTGTGTGTGTGTGTGTGTGTGTGTGTGTGTGTGTGTGTGTGTGTGTGTGTGTGTGTGTGTGTGTGTGTGTGTGTGTGTGTGTGTGTGTGTGTGTGTGTGTGTGTGTGTGTGTGTGTGTGTGTGTGTGTGTGTGTGGTTAAAGTGCACCTGACTGTACAGCTCCGACCCTCCTAGCGTAGATTTAAAGGGAAACACCACCGAATTTCACCTTTCAAAATAAGAGGTTCTTTCAAAAGCAAATATATAAATTAAAACTACTGAGTAATAGTGGTAATCAGATGTATTTGCAGAGTTGTATTATTATTATGTACGGTGATACAGGTATAAATACACTATGGATATGGCATTTTTACATGACACCATATATGTTGTGCCTATACCTTATGACTTATGACTTATGACTTATGGCTGTTAGAGAACATCCAGTGTGTAAGTATTCAGGGCCCAGAGTTCAGTGGGACGTCATGCCCTCCAGTGAGCTAACCAGCATACTGGATCAATAACCTCCATACTGGATCAATAATGGATCATTAAACTCCATACTGGATCATTAACCTCCATACTGGATCAATAATCTCCATACTGGATCAATACTGGATCATTAACCTCCATACTGGATCATTAACCTCCATACTGGATCAATAACCTACTGGATAAATAACCTCCATACTGGATCAATAACCTACTGGATCAATAACCTCCATACTGGATCAATAACCTCCATACTGGATCAATTTGATTGATTGATTGAAAAGTTTATTAACAGATTGCAGAATGGGTACAGTACAGTACAGCTCAATACATACAATTGTTAAGGGGATGCAGACCAGAGAAAGACTTTCGTCTTGTTTACATCAGGGTCCCCCATTTTCAATTCATCATAATAATAACCTCCATACTGGATCAATACTGGATCATTAACCTCCATACTGGATCATTAACCTCCATACTGGATCAATAACCTACTGGATCAATAACCTCTATACTGGATCATTAACCTACTGGATCAATAACCTCCATACTGGATCAATACTGGATCAATAACCTCCATACTGGATCATTTATAGGGTCAGTGGTTAAATACTGTGACTTCATCAACTTTAACCCTTTCCCTGCCACACGACAGCCGGGTAACCCTTTCACTGTGACAATACAGAAGGTTAGCCCTTTACTATCACACAACTGACGGCGAGGGTTAATTGTAGTTATTATGTTTGTATACTCAGCATCGTGCGTGTAAATGATTTTTTTTTGTTGAACTACATATTGAATGAATGAAAGTTAGACACAAAAGGAATGTGACTTAAAGGATTCCACCAACCAGACTACTGTCCAAACTGAACCAGAACCAGACTACTGTCCAAACTGAACCAGACTACTGTCCAAACTGAACCAGACTACTGTCCAAACTGAACCAGAACCAGACTACTGTCCAAACTGAACCAGACTACGGTCCAAACTGAACCAGACTACGGTCCAAACTGAACCAGAACCAGACTACGGTCCAAACTGAACCAGAACCAGACTACTGTCCAAACTGAACCAGAACCAGACTACGGTCCAAACTGAACCAGACTACGGTCCAAACTGAACCAGACTACGGTCCAAACTGAACCAAAACCAGACTACGGTCCAAACTGAACCAGAACCAGACTACTGTCCAAACTGAACCAGAACCAGACTACGGTCCAAACTGAACCAGAACCAGACTACTGTCCAAACTGAACCAGACTACTGTCCAAACTGAACCAGACTACTGTCAAACTGAACCAGACTACTGTCCAAACTGAACCAGACTACTGTCCAAACTGAACCAGAACCAGACTACTGTCCAAACTGAACCAGACTACTGTCCAAACTGAACCAGACTATTGTCCAAACTGAACCAGACTACTGTCCAAACTGAACCAGACTACTGTCCATACTGAACCAGACTACTGTCCAAACTGAACCAGACTACTGTCCAAACTGAACCAGACTACTGTCCAAACTGAACCAGACTACTGTCCAAACTGAACCAGACTATTGTCCAAACTGAACCAGACTACTGTCCAACTGAACCAGACTACTGTCCAAACTGAACCAGACTACTATCCAAACTGAACCAGACTATTGTCCAAACTGAACCAGACTACTGTCCAAACTGAACCAGACTACTGTCCAAACTGAACCAGACTACTGTCCAAACTGAACCAGACTACTGTCCAAACTGAACTAGACTACTGTCCAAACTGAACCAGACTACTGTCCAAACTGAACCAGACTACTGTCCAAACTGAACCAGACTACTGTCCAAACTGAACCTGAACCAGACTACGGTCCAAACTGAACCAGACTACTGTCCAAACTGAACCAGACTACGGTCCAAACTGAACCAGACTACTGTCCAAACTGAACCAGACTACTGTCCAAACTGAACCAGACTACTGTCCAAACTGAACCAGACTATTGTCCAAACTGAACCAGACTACCGTCCAAACTGAACCAGACTACTGTCCAAACTGAACAAGACTATTGTCCAAACTGAACCAGACTACTGTCCAAACTGAACCAGACTACTGTCCAAACTGAACCAGACTACTGTCCAAACTGAACTAGACTACTGTCCAAACTGAACCAGACTACTGTCCAAACTGAACCAGACTACTGTCCAAACTGAACCAGACTACTGTCCAAACTGAACCTGAACCAGACTACGGTCCAAACTGAACCAGACTACTGTCCAAACTGAACCAGACTACGGTCCAAACTGAACCAGACTACTGTCCAAACTGAACCAGACTACTGTCCAAACTGAACCAGACTACTGTCCAAACTGAACCAGACTACTGTCCAAACTGAACCAGACTACGGTCCAAACTGAACCAGAACCAGACTACTGTCCAAACTGAACCAGACTACTGTCAAAACTGAACCAGACTACTGTCCAAACTGAACCAGACTACTGTCCAAACTGAACCAGACTACTGTCCAAACTGAACCAGACTATTGTCCAAACTGAACCAGGCTACTGTCAAAACTGAACCAGACTACTGTCCAAACTGAACCAGACTACTGTCCAAACTGAACCAGACTACTGTCCAAACTGAACCAGACTATTGTCCAAACTGAACCAGGCTACTGTCCAAACTGAACCAGGCTACTGTCCAAACTGAACCAGACTACTGTCCAAACTGAACCAGACTATTGTCCAAACTGAACCAGGCTACTGTCCAAACTGAACCAGACTATTGTCCAAACTGAACCAGACTACTGTCCAAACTGAACCAGACTACTGTCCAAACTGAACCAGGCTACTGTCCAAACTGAACCAGACTACTGTCCAAACTGAACCAGACTATT